>NW_009934196.1:2858-5143 GCF_000696875.1 Nestor notabilis | reverse complement strand
TGAAGGGCGATTTTGCCATAAGACGGAATAAGGTCAAGGGACCTGCACAGGACATTCAATTTTTGGGATTAAAATGGCAAGATGGATGTCACCAGCTCTCCACAGATGTGATCAACAAACAATGATAACAGCAATGTCTCCACTAACTAACAAGAAAGAAACACAACCTTTTTGGTTATTGTGGGGTTCTGGAGAATGCACATCCCAAATTAGTCTGATTGTAATCCCTCTCTATCACATGATGCAGAAGAAGAATGATTTCAAATGGGGCCTTGAGCAACAGCAAACCTTTGAACACATTAAATGAGAGACAGTTCATGCAGTAGCCCTTGGACAGATGTGAAGAATGTGCTCTACACCGCAGCCGGGGAGAATGGTCCTACCTGGAGCCTCTGGCAGAAAGCTCCAGGGGAAACTCGAGGTCGACCCCTCGGCTTTTGAAGTCAGGGTTACAGAGGACCCGAGGCCAGCTACAGGCCCTCTGAAAAAGAGGTATTGGCAGCCTATGAAGGGGTTCGAGCTGCTGGTACTGAAGCAGAGCTCCTCCTGGCACCCTGGTTTTTGCTTTGCCTGTCTTCCATGTGCATGGTAGACCTGGGGCTCCCTGGTCCTGTGAGTCAGAAGACCATGGCTGCAGGGGCCATGACTTTCCATTGGTGGACACTGTGGTTGTATGAGAGCAGTCCTTGGGGCCAGGGCTGGACATGGGCATACTGGGGAACACCCCACAGGGCCCTGCCCCACCTGGGCCCCCGGGTTCCAGAACTGAGGTCATCACGGTATTCCGTTCTAAACCAGTGCTCGCCCAGCAACAGCCCCAGTGCCTGCAGGGATGGTGCTGCATGTGGCAGCACCAGCAGCACTCGGGGTTGCTTTTCTCTTATGGAGGAGTACTCCTGTCCTGAACCTCACAAGTTTTCTACTTACCAGTCTTCTCCTGGCCCTGTGAGGATGGGCCAATGGCTCTGCTGCTGCGAGTCCAGGTGGGTTCCCCTATGGCTCAGGGACACACCAGCACAGCTGGGCCCTGCAGCAGCCACCTTTCTCATGCCTGACGCCTTCTGCCCTGCAGGGATGACCCTGGCTCTGAGCAGCAGTGCACGCCTGACTAGGCATTGCCTGAGCCGCTGCTCCAGGAGCATGTGCGGGTGACCCAGAGCCATGGCCAGGAGAAGAAGAGGGACTTCCTCCTCTTCAGGGACACTGTGGTCCTTGCCAAGACCAAGTAAGACTCGCAGAGCCCAGCTGCCTTTCCTCCCAAGCCCCGACCCTGGCACCAGGGTACCAAAGCAGGGACAGCCAAGGAGCATCCCCAGGCCCCCAGTACCCTGGTGCTGGATGCACCCGAGGCCCAGCCTGCGAGGGGCGCGAGCGGGCTCAGACCCCTCCAGGTCACTCCCTGCTGCTCCTCTCTGCAGATGTGGCAGGACCCTGCACCCACAGCTCTGCCTGGCCCTGGGCCTGCTCCAGGTGCTGAGTGGCAGGAAGGGCTCAGCAGGGGATGCTGCAGAGGAGGAGGAAGAAGGGAAGACCAGCAGCTCCCTTGTCTTCATCTGGCCCTGTGGCTCCTGTGTCATCACCTTCTGGTGAGTCCCGGTGCAAGGTCCCCCAGCACCTCTGTCCTGCCCTACAGGGCACTGTCTGTTGGGGCACAGTGGGCACTCAGACTGATTTTCCTCTCTTTTGGCAGCTCCCGGGCAGTGAAGGGGCTCTGGGTCGGCGCCCTCCTTGGAGTAGCCCTGCCCAGCACTGAAGCACAGGGCACAGGGCAGCCTGTGCTCCCATCGTGGGGAGATGCTCCATGTATGGCATCTGAACAATGAGGAAGCACCTCTGCTGAGCTGGGCAGAGGTGCCCCAGAGGTTGCAGGCAGAAGTGTCCCCAGAGATGCAGGCAGAGATGCCTCACAGCTGCAGGCAGAGGTGTCACCACAGCTGCAGGCAGAGGTGTCCCCAGAGCTGCACGCAGAGGTATCCCCACAGCTGCAGGCAGAGGTGCCCCCCCTGCTGAATGGGCACAGATAGCGGAGCTGCTTCATCCATCTGTGTCTATCCCACATCTGCCCAGCCCCATCCTCGCCAGCTGCTGCTGCTCCAGCTCCACTGCCAGGTGATACCAGCCATTCCAGGCAGCATGGAAGTGCTCCTCAGACTGGCAGCAGTGGAAAGAGCTGGCTTGGGTCTCTCACAGCTCTTTCTCTGCCCCTTCCCCATGCACAGACCACCAGAAGGAGTGCAGGGAGCCCAGGTGACCCAGCTGCCCTCCATCAGGCTTGTGCCGATGGA
>NW_009934196.1:0-2319 GCF_000696875.1 Nestor notabilis | reverse complement strand
CCACAGCTCTTTGCTCTGTTTACCGTGGCAGCAGGCAGGACCCACAGGAGTAGGAGGCAGCTGCCCTGGCCATTTGCATGGCCAGGGACCTCTGCTGCAGTAGAGGTACTGGGGCCGTCAGGCTCTGCTGGAGCGGGATCTGTCTTTGGTCAGCCCCTGGCAGCTCTCTGCAGCCAGGACAGCACGCTGCCCCGGCCCATCCACATAAGCCAGCCTGGCCAGGGGGTCCCCATCCCATCCTATCTCATCCCATCCCGTCCCTCCAGAGAGGGGCTGTCCCCAGCACCTACCTCAGGGCCTATCTGCAGCCCAGCAACTCTCCTCTGTGCCCTCAGGACCTGCTGGCTCTGCTCAATGAGCATGGGCCATCCATGGAGGTTTACAAAAGGGACCCAAGATCTCAATATCTTACTGTGATCTACCATAGATGTCCAGTGTCTATTGCGATACTTTATAAACAGAAGATTATCTAAATGCCATTGGGAAATGACAGCAGACATCCCAGCCGTCTGCAAACAAAGCTGTCTCAAATCTGAGTAGCAACAGAGTGATTTGTTTGTAGCAGGACTGAGTGACTGATATGTGCGTATTCCCCTTGCATTTGCTGGAATACAGAATGCCTGCAGTTCTCAGCATTTCTTCATATGTGTTATGCCTTCCTGAATTTTCATACCATTTCTATACAGAAGTGTCAAATGTATATCTGGCCAGTATCTGTATTTGGATTAGTCCTTTTTATTCCTCTCTCCATCTCTGGGTTTCACTTCTCTCTCTCTCTGATACTTACCTGTCCAAGAAGACAAAAAGGTCATGCCATGGTTGCATTTGTATAAGCCTTGTCTTTCTCCCAAGAACTTTGTTTTTTCTCCTAAAAAACCTGAGGAGACACTTGCATTCAAGAAAAGATCTTGACAAAGGAAAGAACTTGAGTATGTTGCTACTTCTTCTAACCCAAGAAACAAAAGCACTACTTTTGACAGAAGGCCACTGGTCAGTATTTCTGTGATCTTGCTATGCTTTCATTCCGTCCTTCTTCACATTCAGTACCATAGCCCCAAATCTCTTGGCCATGTTGAAATGCCACAGACTGTTAGGAAGAGAATAATTTAAAGATTGTAGGGAACTTCTATTTATAGAAAGGAGATTATTTTTTTGCCAGCTGAAGAAGTTAGAACTGGTAAGTTACAAGGGGACATCCACTTCAAATGTACTCAATCTAAAAAGTAGCTGATGAATTAAAAGTTATTCTCTATTAGCTGGCAACAATAGGAAAGACTCCTCAATTTCCTCAGGGAAAAGTAAAACCCCAAAACATACAGGATGTTGAGAACAAAGGTTGAATGAAACCTAAAGTTCCCATGCCCTTACTCCAGTAAGAGACAGCAAGAAAGGGGCAACAAGGGAGTTGAAACATGTTCCCTCATCCCTATGGATGTTTTCTACACACTGGAGCAAACTGGAATGAAAGATCTGGAGCACCGAAGTTGACCATGATGCCCTCTAGATGGTCATTCTCAGTTACAATGTGCTGGGATGACTGAATTATGCTAAGAACTATGTGCCTTATGTATGCCCTCATACTTACGAAATGTGCGATTCTGATTTTATTTCTAAAAATATGTACATACTTGGTAAACATGACTCGCTGCTCTTTCTGCTGTTTTGAAATCTGTGTTTGCTTCCCATGTGCTGGGAGAGGAGGGATATCTGGGAAATGGATGCTCACAGTATCACAGAATCGTAGAATAGTTAGGGTTGGAAAGGACCTTAAGATGATCTAGTTCCAACCCCCCTGCCATGAGCAGGGACACCACACACTAAACTAGGTTGCCCAAGGCTCTGTCCAGCCTGGCCTTAAACACTGCCAGGGAAGGAGCATTCACAACTTCCTTGGGCAACCTATTCCAGTGCCTCACCACCCTCACTGTGAAGAACTTCTTCCTTATATCTGACCTGAACTTCCCCTGTTTGAACCCATTACCCTTTGTCCTATCACCACAGTACCTCATGAAGAGTCCCTCCCCAACATCCTTATAGGCCCCCTTCAGATACTGGAAGGCTGCTATGAGGTCGCCATGCAGCCTATGTATCCATTTGAATTTGCCTGGTCCCACCAAACCGATGCTGGCTGCAGGTTCTAGCTGAACCAGTAAAATACTCAAGCTTGATGCAGCAAACAGAGACTGACAGAGACATGGGAAATGTCTTCTGCTCACATACCAGTTAGTCTTGCTGGGGAATCACTTGATGGCTCCCAAAACCCTATCGTTTGCTTAGTGCTTTTTAAATTCATAGAATCATCATAGAATAGTTAGGGTT
>NW_009934195.1:2937-3194 GCF_000696875.1 Nestor notabilis | reverse complement strand
TGGTGCCCCGCACCAGCTGCAGGGGAGGGAGCATGGGATGATGGAGGCATGGATCAACAAGGGTGGAAAAGAGCTTTAAGCTCATTACGTCCAACCGATCCCAGCACTGCAAAGGCCACCGCTAACCCCTGTCCCCAAGCACCACATCTACACATCCTTTAGACACCTCCAGGGACGGTGACTCAACTATTTCCTTGGTTCCAGCCCCTGACAACCCTTTTGGTGCATAAACTGTCCCTAATCTCCATCCAACCCTC
>NW_009934195.1:1872-2526 GCF_000696875.1 Nestor notabilis | reverse complement strand
CTGGTCCATGAGCAGTTTCCCCAAGCCTGGAGTGTTCGAGGGGGCTGTTGTGGCCCAAGGGCAGGACCCAGCACTTTGCCTGTTGACCCTCATCCCAAGGCCTCACCCCATGGATTCTGCCTGGGCAGATCCCTCTGGAGATGCTCCCACCCAGCCTGGAGCCTCAATCCCCTCATCCATCAGTGGAGACACTGAACGACACCGAGCCCAGAGGGACTCCACCAGGGACGTTCCCCATGGAGGGGACACCATCCACCCCGCCTCTGGGATCTGCAGGCTCGTCCATACGTACGTAGCGCTCCCGGCTCTCGTCAGGAAAGGGCAGCGTGTGGGAGAACTGCTGCTGATGGACCTCCAGGCCCAGGCTCCACATGGTCCTCTCCAGCCACGCCGTGGGCATCCCGCTGCGGAGAGATGGGTTTGGGGACACAGAATCAACCCTGAGGGTTGGACTTGATCTGAAAGGGCTTTTCCAACCTGGTTCATTCTGTGATGGGCCTTTGGAGCTCCTCCATTCACCCCTGCCCAGGCAGGGCCACCCAGAGCAGGGCACACAGGAATGGGTCCATGGTGGCTCTGGGATGGCTCCAGACCCCCACCCCTGGGCAGCCTGCCCCAGGGCTCAGCCACCCTCAACCTCGACACGTTCTTGCT
>NW_009934195.1:0-1732 GCF_000696875.1 Nestor notabilis | reverse complement strand
GCCAGGCTCAACAGTTCCAGCTCCTGCAGCCTCCCACAGAGTGGAACCAAGGAATGGTTTGGGTTGAAGGGACCTTAAAGCTCCTCCAGTCCCGGCCCTGTCCCGGGCAGGGGCACCTTCCACCAGGAGCTGTCTGGCCCCAGTGCTGATCCCTGGGAACACTATTGACTCCAACTGGATCCTGCTCCACTGATCCCAACCCCTGAGCTCTGCCCCTCAGCCAGTTCCTGCCCCATTTCTAACCCGCCCGGAGCAGGAACAGAGCAACGGAGCTGGTGCAGGGCCTGGAGCACAAGTGTGATGGGGAAGGGCTGAGGGACCTGGGGGTTTAGTGTGGAGAAGAGAAGGCTCGGGGCGGACCTTCTCGCTCTCTGCAACTGCCTGACAGGAGGATGGAGCCAGGAGGGGGCTGGTCTCTGCTCCCAAGGAACAAGGGATGGGACAAGAGGAAACGGCCTCAAGCTGCCCCAGGGCAGGTTTAGCTGGAGCTGAGGAACAATTCCTTGCCCAGAGGGTGCTCAGGCATTGGAACAGGCTGCCCAGGGCAGGGCTGGAGTCACCGTCCCTGCAAGTGTTCACAGCCCGTGGAGCCGAGGCCTCAGTGCCAGGGGTCAGTGGTGGCCTTGGCACTGCTGGGGAAGGGTTGGACCTGAGGAGCTTAAAGGGCTTTTCCACCGTGGTTGATCCCATGATCCCAATCTGTGGTCCCGGATACCTGCACCTCGTTGTGGTGTCAGTTGGGATCATCCCGCTCTCGGTGCAGGTCCATCAGTACCACTGAGCACAGGACATCACACCAGGATTCCTGGGATTCAGCTGAAAGTGCTGATGGAATCCTCGGGTGAAGCCCCTTGGCCAGGCCTGAGACTGACCCAGGGTCCAGCCTCACCCAGGTGCTGCTCTGGGGGGGTTTGGGTTCAAGGGGATCGCCCTTACCCTCGATGGGAGCATCTCCTGCATCCTTCCCACCCCTCATCCCTCCGCCTTACAATTCCTCTTGAATTCCATGTAAAATCCCTTCTGAGTCCCCCTTTGACCTCCATCAGACACAAACCCTTGTCTGAGACTGAACTTAAGAGCAGATCCAGCTGCCACTCGGCTCCACCAGAGATGGAGAAAGCCCATTTGGCACCTTGCCCCTCACGGGAGCGTCTCTCTTGCTCCTCTGGATTCCCGGCTGCTCTCTGCATCATCCCAGTTCAATCTCGAACTGGAACCATCAGTTTTAAGGTCCCTCCAACCCAACCCATTCCATGACTCCATTATTCCATGACCTGGCAGCTGCCACTTTCCCTTCCTGGGAACACCAGCGCTCAGTCCCTCCTCTGGACCTGCTCCAGCAGCAAATAACCCCCAGATCTCTTCCCACTGGAGGACTAGGAGCATCATTCCCAGCCCATCACTTCTAGATGGAAAACCCAACCTCAAAACCAACCGGCATCTGTGGCAAAAGGAAAACTTGGGAATGGCCCCAAATGAATCTCCAAGGGCTGGTTTGGAGCAACCTGCTCTAGTGGGAGGGGTCATGGTTGAACCTGGATGAGCTTCAGGCTCCCCCCAGCCCAGCCCATCATTCCGTGACTCCTTCAGCAACCCCAACACTCAGCCTCACGCCAGAACCCCCAACCCCATTGTCACCCCACTGTCACCCATTGTCACCCACTGTCACCCCGTTCTCACCCTGCTTTCTTCTTGTGAGCAGCGAAGTCGCGGGCGAGGGCCAGGGCGCGCT
>NW_009934194.1:10086-23039 GCF_000696875.1 Nestor notabilis | reverse complement strand
TTACCGCCGCCCACTCCACTGTGTCTTCAACGACACGCGCCTCGACACGCTACTTGAGGAGTTCAAGAAGGGTGAGGCCACCGGGCCACCAACCCCCGGGTTCTCCCTGCACCCCTCTGAACCCCCAGTGATTCCCAGGTCAGCAGCCCCCATGGCCCACCCTGTATGGCCTCGTGGCAGGACCCAGCAGGTACCAGGGATGCTGGGGGGAGCTGGGCACTGCATGCACTGGTTTGTCAGTGGAGCAGCCTTGGGGTGGATCGAGGGCCTGCAATGCTGGTCATGCCTATGATGTTATGGAGACTGTAAGAGCCTTCAGTTTCAGAGGTTGCTGGCTCGGCAGGGGAGCCTGTCCCACAGGGCTGATATGTCTGCGGGGCTGTGGCAACGTGGGTGCAGTGCCTGCCTTGCACTTCTTCCCAGGCAAGGCAGCATTCATCACTGTTCCGCGCAGAGGAGTTTATGGCAGGAGATCAGATCTTGTTACTTAACTCTCACGTTTTCAGCTTAGCAGTGAGAAGCAAATCTAGGAAGCATTTCTGTGCAAATGGTTTAAAGAAAGAAGAAAAGCCTAAACCCTTATAGAAAGAGCTGTACTTTTTTTGCAGCTGTGACAGTATTCATAATGCAGCAGCCGCCAGCAGCCCCAGAGATGCTGAGAGCTGTATTTCATTAACCATACCTTGAGAATACACACAGCATGTGGTTTCCCTCCCGCTGGGAACTGTGTTTTGCTCCGTGTTACTCGGTACGTCATACCGTGGTGAGTGAGTCTTTAAGAAATGGCTGCAGCAGTGACATCCTGCGTTATGTAATCTGAGAGGACAGCACTCGGCTCCCGGGCTGCCTGGGGCTGCTCTGCCGCAGGCAGAGATGATCATGTGAGGAAGGCTGATCTGGTCCCTTCCAGACAGAGAGAAAGCCTCTCTGAGTTATCTCCCTGTTTGTTTGTAGAGCTATGAGGAGGGGAGGATAAGATGTGCCTGAGAAGTGATCATCAGATGCATGCAGGTCAGCATCTTCTCTGGAGATGCACAACTGTCTTCCCCCCCCCACCTCGCAGGATCGCAGGGAGCGGAGTTGTGTGTGGCACACAATACTGCTCTCTCAGCATGACTGGAGACTCCCAGTGGTGCAAATCAGCAAATTCCTCGGTTTTTTACTCGGACTATTAGCAAAAGCATTAAGGTTACTCTCAGGATTCAACCTTGATGAGCTGCAGTAGCCCCCCATTCCCTCCCCTCCTCCCATACGGCTTCTAATGTAACTAGTTGTCTCTCATCTTCCTAATTCTTTATGTGCTTCGCAGTTCCTTCTTAACTGTGGCTTCCCGCATGATACTGCAAAACTACTGAAGTTCACCTGAGGTCTCTGCTACCTTTCCCTGGTCTAGAGAGCTTGGTGTTACCAAAGATGTCAGATGACTTTGGCACATTCCCCTTGATCAGTCTCCCCTGCACTTTATCTGATCTACTTTGGTGTATTCACTGCCCTTTGCTTGCTGCACCTCTCGGCTGTGCTTAAAAAGAGATGTTTTGTGTGTGTTGCTCCCTGAGCTGACAGGTACGTTAACAAGCCTTGCTACCTGGCCTACACTTTCACGTGCTAGTCCTTATCTCAAATGAAGATTGTCCATCCTTCTTCAGCTTTGCTCCGCTAAACTCATGGCATTTTGCTTCAGGCTCTTCCTCCCTTACATCTCTTTGCCATAATGGCCTCCTGGGGCGTTTTGCTACAGCCCCTATGTAGAGCTCTCCTCCAAACAAACTTCTGTTCCCACCTCGTTTCTTCTTGTGTTTTCTAAATCACGTGGCTGAAAAGCCTTGCTTTTGGTCTTCGTGTCTAACTCAGCATGGTGTTCAGCAGTTCCAACTCTTCCCCCAAATGTTCTTCTCCCCAGGTGTTACTGTTCTTTCCAATTCATCTTTCCCCTATTTGTAGGCATTTAGTCACTCCCAGTACCCTGTGTTTGTAGATGGCCACCCCCAGACCAGGCCTGAACCCCTCCTAAAATCTGTTTTCCCAGTTACAAATACAGGTTCCTGTGCCGGCTCCTGCACTGCGGCAGACGTTTGCTCCCAGCTGCCTTCAGTCCCATCCCCTGCTGTTTCAGCCCTGTTTACTTGACTATTTAATTTCTAAAATAAAGATTTCCCATTTGTAATTAAGAATCTTCATCACCGTCTCCTTTTCTGTGTCCGTTTGAATTATGGTGAAGTGTCTTGTTTGATCCAATCAAGGTTGCTTTCCATGGCCAGGTCTTCTGTGACACCTCACTAAGTAGAGAGTAGGCTGACTGCTTGTTGGTTCAGTGAGTGCTTAATGAAGGCATTCATCACTTCGCACATCCAGGGTGCCTACAGAACAGCAAATGCTCCCACTGAGGCAGCCTCCGGTCTCTTTCTAGGAAATTAAAGTCTCTGGTAAGGATGGGCATTGAGAACCACTTCCAGGTCCTTAGGTCCTGGGCAAACCTCTAGAGAAAACTTGCCAGCTTGCTTTTCCTTCTCCCATGATTAACTCAAACAGGTTTTGTATGCTTTATTTCTTTTTGTTATTACAGTGTTTATACAAAATACCCATCACATTTTAAATCTTTCTTTCCTGAATAGCAATGTATACTTCTGACCTGTTTCACTAATGATTAATGTTCTGCCACATCCAATACGCCCATAATGTCATTTTTTTTTTGAATCATAGTGAACAAGTTACACAATTTCACTGCCAGAGCTCCTTGCCACAGTACACAAACATTTGTTCTTAGTGAAAATGTCAAGGGATGATTAAATACAGCACTTTGAGACTCTTGCTCACACCTCCAGCAGCACATCCCATTTCTGTCTCTCCTCCTACTTGCCAATATCATACTATTATCCTTGTTTACATGACACATCTCTTTTCTCTTGTTGTGCTATCCTAGCTATGAAGATAATCAACTTTTTTCCCTCTCTGTTTTTTTATAGCAGGGTTTGAAGGGAAGTTTTCCTTCGTTGGTTTCTAGGTATGCTCACATCTAATCTTGTTTGAGCTAAGTTCCACCAAGATGCACGATGTTTGCCTTGAGTTTAATCCATAGGAGGGTTGCAAATCCCCTCTCCCCCAGCATGACCCTGTGTAGATGGGGTTATCCTCCATGGACCTGGGGAAGGACACTTCTGTAGCATCAGCTTGCCAAAACATTTAACTTGCGTGAAAGTAGTAGCATACATTTCAGTAGCACCTAAGGAGCTGATGGCACAATGTGGTTACTGTGCCCCAAAGCACCTGTGAGCTCCTGGTTGACAAAATCTAGAGCATGCCCCATCACAGCAGAACTGGTCAAACCCTTCACATCTGCTCCTTCCAAGCCTGCTGTTGCTTGGCATTGTTCAATGTCTCTTTTGGCACTAATTCCTGGGGAAAGATGGTTAAATTGGCAGCAGTAAGGGAACTGGGAAAACCCCAGAGAAGGCTGTAAACAGCAGTGGAGTGTGGGGCTGGTAGCTTGGATTTCAATCCACAGCCCCAAAGAGGAGGGCAGCTGCAAAATCTGTATTGAAAAACATTACAGCAGAGAGATAGGTCCAGCTGAAGGAAGGAAATGCTTGTGCTGGAAGATAGTTTTACCTTTATCTTCTCATCAAAACTCAGTGGACTGAGCTCAGAAATAATGAATCCTGAACACTCAGTTTGCCATCTTTTCAGGCAAGCTAGGCAGGGTCATTATAGAAGGCATTCATAGTTGTGCAGCATTTACATAGAAGTGCTAAGTGGAGGACACTACACAGAATGTGTTCCCCCTTCTCTAGGAATAAGAGGATACATACCAATACAGTAACTTTGCCACCTGCAACCTGAAAGAAGCTGAAACCACTGAAGGAGTGAAAAAAATTTGGAGACAATTTCTTGGCAGTTGGTATTGGTACATCTCAGAGTACCTGGCTTTATTCTAGGCTGCGAGGAGGAAATGCCTAATACAGCAGAGAAATAACTGCACCATATTTAGCAAGCTAATCAATGCAGAGGAGCAGATGAGGTCCCAGTAGGACAAACGTCACTTTGGGAATATGGAGCTAGGAGGAAAGATTTATGCATTCATTCAGTGTGAAATGCTGTGGGTGAGGCAGTCTGTTTCTCCTCCATCCCTAGAAGATAACCAAAGCAATGTGTGTTGCAGCTTCAATCTTATGATATAAGAGCTCTCTCATGGGGAGCTCTTCTGTGGGGTCCACCTCCTTGTTCCTGTAGTGCCTTTTGAAAGTCACAGTCTTATCCCATTCCTCAGGTAATTTATGGGTTTTGATGACTCATTTCCTGTTGGAGTATATATACAGCAGTGGCAACTTTCAGCAAGTAATTGTCCTGTTGGAGGGACAGTAGAAGTTTGCTCTTATGTTCATTTTCCTGCAGCAGGGCAGATGCTGACATACAACCTAAATTAGCCTTCTGTGGTTTGGCATCTTTTAAGAGTTACTAAAAGTAAATTCTCCAAAACCAAACTTCCTGGTTTAGCAGGAAAACAGCCTGTCCTGCGGAGAGCAGCTCTGCCCTAGGGGCTGTCTTTGCTTTTCAAAATATTCCATGGCCTCTATCAGACTTCTGCAAATTGAGTGTAGCTGGAGAAGGCGCTTACACTTGCCAGGAACAGGGGTCAGTACCATTTCAGCTGCTTTTCTTACTGTCCTTCTTCTGAGCCTGCAGTCATTGCAAGCACAAAGCGTGGCTGGAAGTTTAAATCAGCCTTCAAGAGATTCTTGCAGTTATGATAGCACTATCTATCCCATAGAGGGTACAGGTCCCCTGATAAGCAATTGCCAGGCTGAGTGGGTGAGGTGCCCATATAACAAAAGCTGGTTTCAGTGACTATGCCTGAAACATTACTTTGTTTCTTCCCCCAAAACTGTGCTAAGTCTTACTGTGTGAACCCTGGGCTGCTTTACCCGACCCCAGCAAGCCCAGGAGCAGGCCTGCTTTGGGAAGGTGTTCAGCAAAGCAAGAGGGGAGCCATGTCCTTGGGGAGAGGTCACCCAGCCACCCATCTCCCTCTTGGGAGCTGTCAAAGGCACCTTCAGACAGAGCTGTGGGGAAGAATCAAGTGGCCTATGCTATAGACACCAACGAAAATAGTTTTGCGTTGGCTCTTTAGAAGTTTCTTAGCTTGAGAAAGCCTCAGCATCCTTGTACGCTTCCTTAGGCTCTACATAACATGCAAGGGGACCCACCACTTGTGGACAGGTGGGGTCATCCCCAGGAGGTCAGAACCCTGTTGTACAGCAGATGGAAGATGAGACACTGTGTCCCCTCGAATCTCCCCCTTATCCTCATGATCTGTTTTGTCAAATGGTAGTACATCAGCTGTTCCAATTATTCCATCTTTTTCCACAGTTTTCCTTAGGATTAAGAAAAACACCAAAGCCGAGTACAAGAAAGGCTTTTATACTGTGATAGAGCCAGATGTAGGCAGATGTAGTTCCTATCTCTGAGGAAGATCTGGATTAGATTAGAATTTACAGTTTTCCATTTGCATAGTTCTGATGCCCATAGAGTTGGGTGCCCCTACAGCCCTCTTGGTTGTTTGCCCCCTATTTAGATGTAGATGTGCATTGTGTTTAGGTGCAACTTCTCAGGCATGTGATTTTACCCTTGGTGAAGGGTTGAGGTAAGACGAGCACACGTGGTAACACTCACATGCACATTTCCAGTTCAAATCAGGGTCCCCACTTACTTCAGATGCAGGTCTGCAATAGGGCATGGAGATGCTGGCAGCCCCTCGCCCAGAGAAGAGCTCTGACTGAAAGCACACAGAAAATAGATCTCAGTTACATCATGATTGTTTCATAAATCAACCTTAGTTACCAGTTTCTCTGGGAGTTTTGCTTTCCATTTTGTAGCTGTACGTGGCTCATGGCTTGCGCGTGTACCTTTGATATCCCAGTAACAGCTTTAGATCTTACTGTAAAATTTATGAAAGTAAATTTCATGCTTATCCCATGGAATGAGAGGTAAGGCTAAAGCATCTTTAACATTCCTCTGGCAGAGCACCTACACAAAAAAAAAGGTTGAAAGTAGTCTGGGCTGTATTTGCAGCACTTTCTTTCCCACAAGTAAAGGCATTTCCGTGTGTTCAGACCTTGTTCTCCCACAGGGGAGGACGCTTTGAGGTGGATCTATGAGCCCAAGGTCATTTAGACACCTATGAAATACAAAGGCTCCTAAAAATGGTTATAACAGCTTCAGATATCTGTTCAAATGCTTGCTCCATCCAGAAGCTCTCAGCTGTTTATATTAGCTCTCTAATTTAGTATTAACTTTCCACTGAAATTGTTGTTTGAAAAGAGCAGATTTCATGTAGCTCATAAAGAATTTAGTACAGTTGTATCCCATGCTGAGCAGACATTTAATCACCTATAGACTTCCTGTGCAAGAGCAGCCCTGGCGAGGCCAGTGGAGCCATTCGCACAAGTGAAGTTAATTGCCCATTTGTTCTAGCATTTGCCAAACCAAGGCTTTGATTCTCAAGTGTTTCACTGTGCTTTCCTGCATCAGCAATAACCCTGTAAAATTCACATGTGACAGCTTGCTAGTGTGGAAGCAGCTCACCCTTATAATTCATTTCATTTGAGCTATCAAGCAACAGTTATAATAGTGCAGTTTTTGGAACCAGTTTTACAGACCTTAAAGCTGGCTTAGATCAAGTTTGGGTTTTGTTTAAATGATTTATCTCCCTCTATTGTACTCCCACTGAAGCAGACCTGCAGGGTAATGGCTGCAGAAGGCAATACGACCCCTCTGGCATCTCCAAAAGCCACTGCTTTTCCTCCTGTGCAAGTGTAGCGGCTCCCAGGGGCAGGCAGGGAGATGCAGCTGAGCTTGGCAGCATCCCCCGCCCAGAAGGGTGCAAGCCATGATCATACAGCCAGGGCACCCACAGCCCCCCACCATCCCTGCTGCCAAATCTATAGGCAGGAAACCCACGACCCAGCCAGGTCAGGGGGCAGGACTTTGCCGACGATGGCGTGTCCCTCAGGTGGGAAATCAGTGCAAACCAGACTTCTCCCAGTGGGGGCAGTGGCTTGCAAGGGCTGGGACTGAGGTCCAGGGCCTTTTGTGATTATGGGTATCAACCAGACAGGCAGGGGCTAGGATCAGCTTGCTTGGTAAAGGCCAGGAGCAACCACATGAATTGCAACCATTTTGTGTTGCTGGGTACTTGCCCCATCTCTAATGTGGATCTAATGTTAGCCTGGAAACCTAAAGCTGGGGGTTTATGGCGTGGCTACAAGTGTTTATTTTCTGTGAAAATAAAGAATTCTCAAGCAGTCTAACAGCCCTCCTGGCTCTGCCCCCAGCACAGTGAAACCCTGGGTCTCCTCCCAGGCTAACGGTGCTGGGTTATTTCTAAATAATCTCATTTGCTGCTACGTGAACATGGAGCTGGAATCATATTTCTCTGAGGCTGCTCTAGAGTAAATTACAGCGTTGATGTAGGTGTTTGGCCAAAAAAAGAATTGCATCCATTACTCTCTGACTGCCTTTAAGTAGCGCCTAAGCTTTTTGTAAGGGCTCAGTGGTTTTGGGTTGCATGTAAATGTCATTAACAACAAGCTTTCAGCCAAAAGAAATAACTTCTCCCCTCTCCTTGCTCACCCAAGGACTTGTAGGAGACCAGATGGCCCCAGTGTTTGGGAGCGGGGTTTGGCAAAGGAGACACGTTCAAAAGTTGGACTTTGCTAAGATGAAGTGTAGCTGTTGCTGCTGTCCTGCGGCCAACTCTGCTGCTTTCTTCTTTTAAGTCTCAAGTCGTGTTGCTTTATTACTCCTGAACAGACGAGATGCACAAGCCTGGGTATAAAAGGAGTGAAGTAACCCGGTCAAAAGAACATGCTGAATTTCCAATGCCCCAAAGCTGTTGATTTGGGGTCTTTTTTAAGTGCATCCCAGTGCTACTTGCTATGATGTTATGTTCTCATTTCTAATTCTGTAGGCGTGGGAGGCAGTGAGCTGCTCTCTGAAATCTTGCAATAAAAGCTTGGTATTGAGGAGGAGGGAATTTATACTGTGGAAAATGCCCAAGCTTTGCTGTGAGAAACGTATAGTGCTGATCTTCAGCCGAGAAATGTCACTTGCTCCTTGCAGATCCAGGACAAAGTTATTTGAAGGTCACATGTTCCCCAGCAGTTTGTGTTTGATGGGACTGCCAGGCTGCCCTGGATGTGCTCATCCCTCTCCCTCTGCAGGGATGAGGCAGAAGGTACGGCAGGCGAGGAGGGAGCTGTGCAGCAGGCAGGATCCCACCCCGATTGCATCTCTATGCATAAATACTGTTCACATCCCCTTGCCCGGAGCAGCAGGCGAGTTTGTCAGGGAGGGGTTATGGGATAAGCAGATGCAGAGGCAGCTGCATAGCAGAAGGGACGTGCTCCCCCTTTTGGGTGACCGTTGTTGCTCAAGGAGCTCAGCTCCGAGCCTATGGGGAAAACGTGTTTGCAGCTTTCTGGAGGTGCTTGGTACAGCTGGGTTTGTGCAGGCATTGTGACAGGAGACCCCAGGGATGCAAAGCAAACAGAGAGAGCAGAAGTTGTTGGCTGTGGTGCCAATGAAGGACATTTTTAACATTTTAAGTGAAACTGGAGGTTCAGAACCCTGTGCTACAGGGGCAGTAGGAAAACCAGTGCTGTTCATTAACAGCTAGAAATCCAGAAGTTGATTGTGGCTTGGGATTTGGGTTCTGGTCAAGCTGCTGAGCAGAAGCATAAATCAGAGCAGACAATAAAAGAAGGGAGAAGTTGAAGAAGTCAAAACAGCTTACAGAGTTGGACACGTGAAAACAAATAGCAGTATTTCAAGTATGCCAAAAGCAAGAAGTGTGAGAATGTGTCAGCAGAGCTGCCAGTTTACTGGGGACAAGTGAGGAGGCTGAAAATGTGATTGAGAAATACTGACTTCCAAGCAGGAGTCACCATCATTGCAGCTGAAGGTCCTGGTCCCAATCTACTTGTTTAATGCAATAGAGAGGAGGTGCTGTCAGGGGCAGGGTTTGGAGAAGATGTTCAGGTGCAAGCCGATGGCTTGGAAAGCATTTAGCCTTTGCATCCAGATGGTTTGCCCAAGAGTTTTGCAGGAGCTGGGCTGAAAGCTGCAAATAAACATATGCGTTTCTGCATTAAAACCAGCTGCTGTTCCGAGGATCTGGAGGCTTTGCCTGTGTTTTAAGAAAACCTTTATGATTGGTCCAGACATTGATGGATAGAAAGATGGGGGGAGGCTGTTCCTGGCAATTTGATAGGAAAGATAATTAACAACAGAATGAGAAAACACCAGGAGGATGAGGGAAACCAGGAGAGCCCAAGGACATGCTCACATTTCTGTGTTGGAGGACGCTGTCTCATTGCTCTGTTAGTTCTTCATGGCAATGAAACCGAGGGTAAGCAAGAAGCAGCTGGTATAACATACACACCATTCCTGCACAGGAGGCTGTCAAAGAGCTAAACAGAGTCACTCTCAGCAGATTGCCTGAGTAAAGAGTCACAGAATCGTTAGGGTTAAAAGAGTCCTCTGGAGATCATCCAGTCCAACCCCTCTGCCATGGCAGGGCCACCTAGAGCAGGTTCCACAGGAAGGTGTCCAGGCGGGTTTTGAATGACTCCAGAGAGGGAGACTCCACAACCCCCCTGGGCAGCCTGTTCAGTGCTCTGCCACCCTCAGCGTAAAGAAGTTCTTCCTCATGTTGAGGTGAAACTTTTGTGTTTTAGTTTATGGTCATTGCTCCTCATCCTGTTGCTGGGCACCACTGAAAGAGTCTGGCACCATCCTTCTGGCACCTGTCTTTGAGATTATTTGTATGCATTCATGATATAACCCCTCAATCTCCTCTAGACTAAACAGACCCAGCTCCCACAGTCTCTCCTCATAAGAGAGATGCTCCAGATCCCTGATCATTCCGAAAGAAAGCAAACTGCCCCAAAAGAAGAGGAAGGCAGAGTCCTGTGACATCTAGGAGTCAGCCTGAGGAGTAGTAGCCCTGTTAGGCTGGGCTGTGTGTCCAGCCCTTCTCCTTGGATTGGCGTGGTCAGGGTGGCTTTGGGTGCTTCTGAGGTTTGGCTGTGACCTCTGCCTCTCCCACCAAGCCCTGTCCTCCTGCCAGCCTGCCATGCTGGGACCTCTCTCACCAGAGGTAGCGGTCTCACTGCTGCTCTGCTCTTCCCCACACAGGAAAGTCCCACCTGGCCATCGTGCAGCGGGTGAACAACGAAGGGGAAGGAGATCCATTCTACGAGGTGATGGGCATTGTCACCCTGGAGGATGTCATTGAGGAGATCATCAAGTCCGAGATCCTGGATGAGACGGATCTGTACAGTTAGTGTCCCAGAGCAGCTACTGCAGTTGCAGGAGCCAGGGTGGGAGCCCACAAAGACAGACAGACATGTGGGTAGGAAACAGGCCAGAGCAAATTGTGGTCCTTCCCCAGAGCAATTCACAGTCATGGTGGGAAAGACAAGAATGATGGAGAGATGCTGGTCAGATGTCAGGGAGTCTTGAATGCTCAAGATAGAAAAGCACCAGCATCGGCAGCCAGTGGCTGGGCCGGGCCTGAACCAGGGACACGTGTGTTGGGCATGAAGTGCCCATGAGTGGTTCCCAAGCTCCTTCCAACTCTGGGTGACACATTCACCTAGGGCAACCCAGGACTTGTTCCTGAGAAAGAAGTGTGTTTCACCACCCTGCTCCTTCCCCAGGGAGCTGCTCCCAAGGCTGGTACACATGGCATGGTTTGTGTGCCCAGCTGCTCCAACTGCTGCTCCACAGCAGCTCTGCCATAGAGTGCAGAAGACATGCCTCTCTATATACATGTGCATGTGGTATGGGCCCTGCAGCTGCAGTGGCTTTGTGGCTGCTGCAGGCAGGCAACTGCTTTGCTCTCTGTCCCACAGCGGACAATCGGAAGAAGGAGCGTGTGCCCCATCGGGGACGCAAGCCCCAGGACTTCTCCATCTTCAGGCTCTCGGACAGCGAGATGAAGGTGAAGATCTCCCCGCAGCTCCTCCTGGCCACCCATCGGTTCATGGCAACAGGTACCCTTGCCCTTGTGCAAGTTCTGCATTTCCCTGCCACAGCACCAGCCCCGCAGGGCATCCCTAAGCCATTCCTGGGTCAGACTCCTCTGCTTAGTGAGCAGCTTCTGTGTGCCTGGAACCCCACCCTGGGCATCCCACTGCTCCCACCAGCATGGGTCTGTGTTTGGCTGCCCTCCATGCAGCAAGGTGCTGAGGCTGCAGGAAGGGAGGCCATGCAGCTCAGAGGACCAGGAGCTCTTGGCAGCCCCAGCCCTGCTGAGCAAGCATGTGTTGCCTCCCCTCTAGAAGTGGAGCCTTTCAAGTCCCCCTACCTCTCTGAGAAGATCCTGCTGCGGCTCCTCAAACACCCTAACGTCATCCAGGAGCTCAAGTACGACCGCAAGAACAAGAAGGCAGCAGAACATTACCTCTACCAGCGCAACCGCCCTGTTGACTACTTTGTCCTCATCCTGCAGGTGCCTGGGGCAGCAGCGAGTAGAGCATGGCAGGGGGTGGCCTGTCTCTCCTCACCACCTTGCTCTGGGCTGCTTCTGCCAGTGGAGATGCCCTTCTCATACAGGGCGGCGAGAGTCCCCGCAGCCCTGGGTGGGTTGGTGGTCATGAGTGCAAGATGCTTGTCTGAGCAGGTTTTCCTTCCAGGGGAAAGTGGAGGTGGAGATTGGCAAGGAAGGGCTGAGGTTTGAGAACGGGGCATTCACATACTACGGTGTCCCTGCCATCATGGCTGTTGTCTCCTCAGGTAAGGGCTCTGTGGGGTCCCTCCAGCCCTGCCTTTGCTTCAGCAGCCTCCATGGGGGCTGAGCTGGGGCTGGCTGTGGGGTGGGGTGGCCCTGCTGCAGGGTATGGGGCTGGCAGGAGTCCTTCCTCTGTGATTCCTACACCTCCAGCTCTCATTTCAGATAACGATGTGCGAAAAGTGGGCAGCCTGGCTGGATCCTCCTTCCTATGTAAGTATTTTGGGACAGGCTGGGGCTCTAAAATCTCTCCTTTGCAGCACAGGCTGCCTGGACAAGGGATGGGTTTGCACCCAGAGCTAAGGCTCTGCACTGACATCACCCCTTTAAAAAGCTCAGTGGAGAAACAACTGAGAGGCTGACGCAGCCTGCAGAAAGGACATGGAGGTCCCTTTGAAGTTTCAGCCAGGTGCTGGATCCCTGCAGGTGGATCCCAGCAGGATGGTGCTGCAAGGGACACTGCCCACGGGTGGCAGCATGACCATGCTGATGGGAGCAGTAAACCCTGTGACTTCTGGCACGGTGCACCTGGGTCTGTGTAACATCTTTGGACCCACTTGCATTCCTGAGGCTCAGAGGATGAGCTGAACATGAGTCCTACACCAAGGGAATGGGGACTGCTTGGGAACTGTAGAGGTGAACCTGTGAGCCATTTGCACATGGTGGTGGGGGAATCAGCCCAGATTAAAGTAGATGCCCCACTGCAGGTAAATTCCTTGACTGAAGAGCTGGTGGGTTACCAAGCAGTTTCCCTGCAGAGGAAGCTCTGATCAGGGAAGATGGTGCCCCCTGGCCCTTCTTT
The DNA here is from genome assembly GCF_000696875.1 of Nestor notabilis. Lineage (NCBI taxonomy): Eukaryota > Metazoa > Chordata > Aves > Psittaciformes > Psittacidae > Nestor > Nestor notabilis. Next base: position 10,449 of record NW_009934194.1, on the reverse strand, counting down.
GCTGATCACCCCTGCAGATGGTTAACCCCTGGCGACTTGGGAGTGATTGGGTAGATGTGCTGCTCACCCCTGGTCAGGCACATCCCTCATCCCAACCCCAGATGTTGCAGTTGGATCTGCAGTGCTGATGGTACGATGAGAATGCTCTGGGTGACTAATCAAAACAATAACCCGCCAAGTTCAACCTTTAGGGAGTAGCAGGGAGGAATGTTTTTAAGAGAACAGGGAGAGTCCCTTAGGGCAGGTGACAGTCATTCCCATGGCTCCCAGTCTGCTTCTGCTCTAGGGTTCACCTATTTCCTGCTGCTTGCTTTGCTTCCATTTGAAAGGCTGGCTCTGGACTACTGGATTAACCCCTCAGTG
>NW_009934194.1:6194-10055 GCF_000696875.1 Nestor notabilis | reverse complement strand
CGCTCCCGTGCATCCGCAGTGTGAGACATTGGGAGGTGTTAACGAGTGCATCACTCGTGGTTGGTGTCTCCATGTTCCCCCATGGAGCCCTGCACCGCTATGGCATGGCCCAGGGATGCTCCGGGGGGCAGTGGGGCAGCTCCCTGCAGGCAGCAAATCACAAGGAGAGCAAATGCCTGCCCCTGAAATTGTCACTGCTGCTGTAACCCATGGCAATGGAACATGGAAAGTGATTTGCCCTCTCTGTGGCAATGGGTCAGGCAGCCCTAGGCATGGAGTCATGGCTTCTTGTTGTTCCCCAGCAGGGTGGCTCTTGGCATCACCCCAAGGCTGTTGATACCCCAGGCCTTGCAGAGAGCTGCAGGCAGCCTGGCACAGATACCTTTGCATCACGCTGAGGGGCTTCTGCCAGCTCCTGCCTGCAGCTATGGGGCTGTGTGGAGCAGGGTCTGCTGCAGAGCACATCCCCTCTCTGCTACCTGCCTGCACACACAGAAGCATTCCAGATGCCAAGCACAGCGACTTGGCTTAGCTTCTGCCCATCCCCCAGGCGACACAAGCTGACCACAAAGTTCCGTCTCCTGGCAGCGGGTGGTGAAGGGCTGGAGCAGGATGCCAACACTCAGCCCATAAAAGATGCTTTTTGCCTGCCCTGTGGCTCTAGGAAGATGTGTGGCTGTGCAGACAGGGCTCCCCCCAGTCTCACCTCCTCCTACCTTGTCACAGAGCAGCCTGTTGATTTGCAGCATTCAAGTCTGTGTCCCTGCTGATGTCCCTGGCCCCAGGGCTGGCAAGTGCCTCCCTGGAGCAGAAGCAGGAGGGTGTTAAGAGGGGTGGGAAGGGATGATGGAGGTGGTGGTGGGAGCCCAGTCCAGGACTGCTGGCACATGATTTTTGTTATTCTTCCTCTTGGTATGTCTGCCTCCATCCCTCGTCTCCCTCCTTCTGTCCCTCCCTTCCTTCCTTCTTACCCCTCCCTCTCTCTGCAGTGCCTGTCTCAGTGTCCCGTACCTTCGCCTTCAGCAGAGGGGACTCACTGGCTGGCTCTCCAGGTAACGGTGCATGGCTTTGGGCAGGGACTCTGCATGTGCCAGGCTCTTTCCAGCTCCCAGCACATGGCACACCAAGGCCCCTCCACCCTGCATGTGGGGCAGCGCAGGCAGAGGAGTACCCATGGCACCCCACGCTGGGCAGCCCCTCACTGGTTGGGACACAGATGGCAGACTGGGGACAGCAGCCCTGCTGCAACCTTCCCAGTATGATGCAAACCCCAGGAAGAATGGGATGGAGACAAGGGGGAGCCATAAACAGCTTGGGCTTTCCTTGGTGTGCAGTTTCTGTAATTTCCTGAAGCCAGTGTTTAGGTTTTCTTGCTACTTGCTGCTTCTGATGACAACTGCCCACAGCCCTGCATGCACACTTCCCTGCTTCCCTTGCCTTCTAGCAATCCGAGTAATAGAAGGGTGTTTTAGCAGCAGAGCAAAGTCAGCAAGTTGATATCACCCGTGCAAGGAACAAGCTGCCTTTTTTCCCTAAGAAATCACTGACCAGACAAAATCTATCACACCCCATGTCAGAGGCCATCAGTCAACACAAGGGATGGGCCAGCTTGCCATGGCAGCCTCTGCTCCTGTTCTTCCAGGGTGAAGAGGAGCATGCCCTTGAGGCAGGTTAAGCAACCCCTGAGGGCTGCCAGCTGCAACCAGAATTTGTGCCAAATGTCATGCAGAAGGCCTGTGTTAGCAGGAGAGCTGTCAGTTGGTGTGACAGGCAGGCAGGCAGCAGTTGACGTGGAGGCGGGCAGCAGCTCTACCCTCGCCTGCCGATGCCAGGTTGGATACCTGCCTGCCCTGGTCCCATTGGTTTGTGCATGGCTGGCATGGCAGTCTCCACCACCAGCATGCACTGAGGAGGATCCTACCAGAGGTCCCCCATATTGCCTCTGCCAGTCCCGGTGTCCGTGGGGCATAGCTACCAGACGTGACAGGCCCACCCTGGCCCTGCGCTGGCACTGGGGACCCAAGCAGCACCATGCGTGAGAAGTGAGTGTTTGCCTCTCTGCCATTCCCTCCCACAGTGAACAGGTCACCATCACGGTGCAGCGGGCTCAACCGCTCCGAGTCCCCCAACTGGGAGCACAATGACTATGGGGGCAGCAACACACAGCTCCACAGCAGCAGCAACAATATCTACACACCCGACTACTCTGTGCACATCCTCTGCGATGTGCAGTTTGTCAAGGTACAGGCTGGGCTAGCAGGGACTGTCCTGTCCTGGGCACCCCTTACCAGGCACCTGCTTGTTCCACTGTGTCCTGGGAGCCTGGTGGGTGCCCAGTGGGTGCTGCGGAGTCCCACATGCCTGCCCTCCGGGCGTTTGGTGCCACCAGGTCCCCAGGAGGTCCTGGTGGACCCACTGAGCTGGGTGCATGTTTGTCTGCACAGGTCACCCGGCAGCAGTACCACAATGCGCTGGTGGCCAGCCGCATGGACAGCTCACCCCAGTCCCCTGACATGGAGGCCTTCGACAGGGATTCAACCAAGGCATCGACCCTGCGGGGAACCCCACAGACACCCAAGGAGGACCCCACCACCCTCCTGAATGAGAAGAACAGCGTCACGTGTGAGTCACCAAGCAGCATCCCTTCCCTGCCATGAGCCCAGGCTGCATGTCCCCTGGGGGGACCGTGCTGGGACCTGCTGGCATGATGGGCACACCACTGCTGAGACACAGTTGCACATGGCCTGGGGCATAGGTGCAAGTGTGCAGGCATGTAATTCCTCATCTCTGTGTGCTCGTGTTCCCTGAGTGTCTCTGGCACTGGGGCCTGCTGTGGCTGGCATCCTGCTGCATCCTGCACCAGAGCACAGCACCTCCCTGCCCTGCGTCCCTGCAGGCAACCGCTCTGAAGGACTGCACAGTCCCAGCGAGTCGGTGTTCCTGCGCATGGAGAGCATCCCCTTCATCCAGGAGGAGACGGCTGACAATGAGGAGAACAGCAAGCATCAGAGTGAGTCTGGCTGGGGGACATGCACACAGCACCCTGGGGGTGGTGAGGGCTGTGGTGCCCCGGGGTGCTGCAACCACACTGGGATTTTGCAGACAGTGAGCGCTGTGGCACTGTCCTGGAGCCAGAGTCCCCGGGCAGAGAGGTGGAGACCAGCTCAACACCAAGCAGCAATGAGGAGACACTGGGCAGGAGGCTGCTGAGATCCCTGAGTGAGTGACTAACCTACGGAGGGAGCACGCAGGGAAGAGCTCCTGGGGATACCCTGCATGAGGCTGGTGTGGAGTAGGGATGCAACTCAGTACCCTGGCAGTACCCCAGCAGCAGGCAAAGCTGCAGCTAAAGCTAGCTCAGGCAGAGCCAGTCACCCTGTCCTGAGCACCCTTGCCCCCAGCACACCAGCCCTAAGCACCTTTGCTGCTGCAGGTGGGCGCAAGCAGCGGCCGTCGCTGGAGGATGAGAAGTTGCCAGAGGAGAGCTCCAATCTTGACCCATTAATCACCTGAGCAGCAGCGTGGCCAGAGCACGGTGCTGGAGGCCCATGCAGACTGGAGGTAGGAACCTTGCCTCTTTGGTGGAATATTCCAGCAAATGGGAGGTTGCTCAACATTAATAATGTAAAATAAGTTTCAAGCAGCAAAGCCAAATGGTGTGGTTTGCATGCAAGCATGCATGTTGCTGGGGGCTGGAGCAGGGTCAAGGAATGTAGCAGCAGATTCCACCCATCTTTGGGGCAGGAAGGGATGTGGGAAACAGTGAGACCCTGACTCATGTTTTCACAGCTAGAAATGTGTGTCTCACCAATATCCATGAATCTGGCTTGGAAAGGTGCTGCAGGCTTGAGCAGCACGAGG
>NW_009934194.1:0-5948 GCF_000696875.1 Nestor notabilis | reverse complement strand
GCTAGCTGGAGTCCGAGGGCCCTTGCCCAGCTGCTCCCTGGTAGCATCTGGTCTCAAGGAAGAGGTGGAAAAAGGAAAGGTAGAGAAGTGTCTGTTATGGCCTCCCTGCAGGCAGAGCGGGGGGGCGGCCCAACCCAGAACCTCCCTTAACATCATCTGCCATCTCCATCCCAGCGAGCCCCAGAGCCCCTTGGTGCTGGTGCTGCACAGATGTGGTCTCCACCACGAGGAGAATGTGCTGTTTGGGGGGGTGCCACATGCAGCTCAGGGCCCCAGCGCACGTTTGTGCTGTGCCTAGTGACACGCACACTCACAGCACCTTGCACACACTGACCATCGATGCAGCCTGGTGCTCCCGACCCCTGCTAGGCACAGGGCAGGGAGCGCAGCTCTCTGGGGCTCCACGCTGCCTTGAGCCATCCTCCTCTCTGCGCACGCCTGCCTGTGCGAGGGAGGCTCACACCGAGCCTTGGGGTTGGTACAGACCAGTCAGTAGTGTTTGTAGAGGCTGAAAGCAACAGGGATATTACCATTAAAAGTGATTTCTCCCTGAGCTATGCCCTGTCTGGGTCAATGCGTGTTTTTTTTGGGAAAGATCTGCTAACCTCTCCAACTGGGCTAGGCTGCCCTTATACCCATGGCCAGAGGTGGCTGAAGTAACAGGACTCTGAAGCGAGCAGGTAGAAGACCAAGTCAGCAAGTGCTTCCCAATTTCTCCCTGTGAACCTCAGCTGCCAGGAAAGCACTCAGTAGTGCAGAGTTACACCACAGCAGTGCAGTGCAGACAAGGACTAGGGAAGAACAGGAGTTAAAATCATGCCATTGCAAACACAATAGGGGGATACGCATGCCAGAGTACAGCCTGAGAGATAACAGTAGAAATCTCTTAGTCCACCAATGCTGATAAACCTTCAGCCGGAGTAACTGGATCCCTGTCTGGACATTGCCCTTCTAAGGAAAAACAGCAATCGAAAGGAGGCCAGAGGAAAGCAAGGGCTGGAAAGCAACCTTCTTCCAAAGGTTGAAGGAAACAGGGTTGCTTAATCTTAACTACTGAAGGATGTGGAGAAGGGAAGTTTTCAAACACATAAGAAGCTGTTGCAGAGAGGACAGGAATAATCTGTTCCCCGTTGCCATGGTAAATAGGATAATGGGTAATGAGCTTACACCACAGAAAGAAATTTAGGTCACTTGTTAGGAAAAACAAGGCTCTTAAGGCTAGCAAAGCACTGGTACAGATCACACATGGGGTGGGCCAGGCTGCACACCTGGAGGTGCATAAGGACAGAAGTGTAAACAGATGTCAGAAATAACAAAACCAGTTGGTTCCCTCAACTCCTCCTGATATCACCCCTAGAAGTCATCCTTTAACCAGGACCCCATCATCCAAGCTATGGATGGACATCAAGAAGAGAAAAAGCTCCTCCCCTGCACAGAGGTTAGGCTGCCTCTGGCTCGCTCTCTTATGCGATACAAACACTAATCTAAAAATGACAAACAAGAGACCCCATGTGCTGTCTCTCTGCAAGCACAGCAAGGGAACAAGGCACCATTTTTGCCTTTAGTTTCTAAGCTGCAGCACAAGCAAAATGCATCAGGGCATCAGTGACTTACTAACTGACCCAAGGAAAGGGGCTGTTTCCCTTTCTTCACCAAGATCTTGGCAGGAGGCTGCTCTGTCAAGGTGGTAATAGCAGCTCACAAATAGATCTCCAAAGAGTGTCTGCAAAGAGCAGAAACAGATGGTCCCAGCTCTTTTTCAGTGCCAGAAACAGGCTGTTTCTGGCAGGGCCTGCTGAAGCCAAGGGGAGTAGGTGGTGGTTCATCAGGGGCCTGCTGATAAGGAGGAACAGGAAAGATCCACTTTTCAGCACATCAGAAGCAAGCCACAAGCTCTGTGCCAGGGAGGGGTGGCCAGATGGTTGGGTAACACATGACCATCAAGAAAGCAAGCACATACATACAGACAGAACAAGCTGAACAGCACAGGACAGGGAAGCAGAAGAACACAAGATGGATATGAGAGGAACTGGTCAGATTTGTGTAGTCACAGGGAACTCTCAACTCTCCCAATAGGACTGTGCCCCATTAGTAGCAACCATGACCATCAGAGATGCAACACACCATGAGGGAGAAGGGGAGAGCCTTGAAACCAACTGAGTAAGAACCAGTGGACAAACCACGATGCTGAGACTTTAACCACAGCCTGGGAAGAGGTTAGAGTGGCCTGAAGGCACATTACACAAGATAGGGTTAGTGTTCAGAGGTGGAGGTTTAATTTTCTGTCAGCAACATGAAGAAGCAATAATCACAATTACGAATGTTTGCTCGTGTAAGGCTCAGAACTCCGGGAGGGGGGGACATATGACAGCAACAGCTTCACCCCTCCCCAAAATACTACAGAATGACATTAGTTCACAAGCCGTATGAGATCCCAGCTGATTGGGCTGTTACCCCACAGCATATTGCACTGGCACCAGAGACTTCACCTAGATTGAACTGATCAGTTACACGGAGTTGATTTAGATGTGCTAAAGATGCAGCTCAAAGTGCCTGAAGACCAGGCTGCTGTCAGCCAAACAAGAGCCAAGGTGGCTCATGCTGCCCCCACCCTCCCGGGGACACTGGCTTACCATATTGCAAGGGGCACTTCAAAAAGGTCAAAAGATGATTATCGCTGATTGAGCTGCCCCTCCCATCTTTATTAAACCCCAAGAGGTGTGGGTCAAGGCAAGCCATGAGCAGCGCAAGACATGGACTACGCACTACAGCTTTGGTGACTTCATGTAAGTTTGTTTGTTCATGTGCTTCATTGGATTTTTGTGACAGCTTCATGGATGGACTTGGCCACGTAGTCCAGGTTCTTAGTAGTCAGGCCACACATGTTGATGCGCCCACTAGCCATCAGGTAGATGTGTTTTTCCTTGATCATGTACTCCACCTGCTTAGCTGGGGAAACAATTGGACATCAGGTCAGAGCAGTGACCCCACAGCTCAGAAAGCCCAAAGAACCAGTCAGGGCTGCTTGAATTTCATGAGAAACAGAAAACTTTGAGCACTGGCCACTAAAATGCTGTCTGATGCTTCATCTCTGCCTACCCACAGAGGCAGTGATGCCAGGACTCCAGTGCGGTCCCTGAGAGATTCCTGCCTGGACTTTGGCCCAATTCACCCCCAGCAAAACTGTCCTCACCCAACCCTCCCTTCATGAGGCCACTTGGTACTTACGGTTCAACCCTGTGAAGCTAAACATGCCGATCTGCTCTGTGATGTGGTTCCAGGTGCCCGGGGTCCCAAGGGCCTCCAGTCGAGACCGGAGCTCTGACCGCATCAGCAAGACGCGATCTGCCATCGTCTTCACATTGTCCTTCCTGCAGGAGGCAGGACGTAGAGAGTGAGGACAGGTGCCTGTCCAGTCTGGAGCCATCTGGCCAAGCCTGACACTCAGGGAGACAGCTTCCCCCACTTTCCCTCTCCCACTGTCCCTGGCAACACGTACCACTCAGCAAAGAGCTGCGGGGAAGAGAGTGTAGTTGCCACAATGCGTGCTCCCTGGGAGGGAGGGTTCGACCAAGTGGTGCGCACAATCTTCTCCATCTGGGAAAGCACGCGCTGCACATTGTCTGTGTCCTTCCCCACCACAGTCAGGTTCCCCACACGTTCATCTGTGGACAAGACGAGATGTGAGCCACTGCTCCCACACATCATGACAAAGCAGAGCTCTCCCCACCCCCCAGCATGCCAGCCCCATCTGTCTGGGTATGATGCTACTGGGCCAGCTTTCTGCCAGACACTCACTGTAGAGCCCAAAGTTCTTGGAAAACGACTGTGCACAGAAGAGCTCAAAGCCCTCGGAGACAAAGTATCGCACAGCCCAGGCATCCTTGTCCAGGCTGCCAGAAGCAAACCCTTGGTACGCCGAGTCGAAGAATGGAAACAGGAACCGGCGCTGCAAGGAGGAACAGTGTTAGAGGGAAACCCCTTCCCCACAACCTTTAAGTTACCCCCTATTGTCCCCATAGGAGGGAAAAATGACCATTGAGCTTCTGGGTGAATACAAAGGAAAAATGGTCCAGCAACACCAGACTGTGATATTTTCTTTCTACTAGGGTAAAAAAAGAGGAAGACTAAAAGATCAAATACAGGAAAAAGCTGCATTTGAGGACACAGGCACAAGAGATACACCACCTTATATCCTATTATCCAGCACCTGTGAAAAGCAGGTGCCCATGGATAATCTTTCCAGCATGAGAACCCTCACTGCAGCCCATGCCACAGAGTTTAAAGCAAGAACTTGGAGGCATAAGCAGAACTGGGATGCTTCTATCCTTTGAGCACAGACAACCAGCACCCTGTCAGCCTCTCCCTTCAACACCTGCCCTGCAGGACTCTTCCAGCTCCTGCCACAACTCATGCCGTTCCCCTAGAGCTCATTTTGGATGCAAGTGGCCTGGCTGGCTCAAAAGCTATCTGTCCCCTCAGCACTGTGTTAGCCCCAGCAGCAGCCCATACCTTCATAACAGCAGCAATCTGCTTCCACTGGTCAGGAGTAGGGTCTGTGCCTGTTGGATTGTGCGCACAGGCATGGAGAATGAAAATGGAGAACTCTGGGGCTTTCTGAGGAGAGAGTGAAGTAGGTCTTGGTCACACACACAGATGAGACTGTGCACCCACAGCAGAGGGAGATTCCCTGAGCTGCTCTGGGCACTGGCAGTCTCTACAGAGATCCACTTCCAGGCACAGAATGCAAGAGCCCAGCCAGCTCCTGACAGCACAGTACCAAGCTCAGCCCATCCTACACCAGTTTTACCCACCTCCATGTCATCCAGCAGTCCCTGGAGATCCAGACCCCTCTTGGCAGCATCCCAGTAGTGGTAGGTTCTAATGTCTTTAAAGCCAGCATCCACAAAAACAGAGTTGTGGTTCTCTAAGGGAAGAAATCACTTCTCAGAAAAGCAGGCTCCACTTCCAGCAAGCCACCTTCTCCAGCCCCCGCATCTCCTTTTACCCACAAGCGGACCTCTCTCACTGTCTGCAAGGGGCTCAGCCATGTTCCCTCACCCATTAACCCACATGGCTCCCTGCAAGAAGGCAGCAGCACTGACAACAGCACTCACCCCAGGACGGAGTGGAGATGTAGACCGGGGTTGCTGTGTTGTTGTTTCCATTGTACCACCGCCTCAGAAACTCTGCGCCGATACATAGAGCGCCCGTCCCGCCCAAGGACTGAACGCTTCCAATCTGCAACAGAGAGAGGTGCCAGCAGGGTCAACCTCGCTGTCAGTGCGCAGAGAATACAGAGAGCAAGACAGGATGCCAGACGTGCTCCTGGGGGTCACCCCGGCCAGGACACCATCCTATTCCAGTGTTCTTCAGCCTCCTCCAATGCACAGGTCCATCCTGACACTTTCTACAGTTATAAATAGACTTCAGTTATTCCTGTTACTATTTGGCACAGAGTAGATTCCCAGCTAGTATTATTTCAGGAAAGGTCGTCTGTTATCCAACTTCAGTTTCCCGTGGGGCAGCTGTTAAAACATGAAGGAAAAAACCAAATTCCAGTCTCAGCTCATGTTCAGTCTTTCCCAAAAACTACAAACAGCTTCAAGTACACGGGTTCATCAGGTAACCTACAACCAGTAAGGACCACATCAGAGAAATCCCCAAATCCTGCCAAAATGCCTTTACTCTGCACATTTGGGCTCAGTCTGCTGTACAGACAACACAAGGATCCCGGTGTCTCTCTGAGGAAGGATCAGTCTCACCCGCTGCCCATCACTTACCCGGTTCTCCTTGATGGCAGGGCTGTCGTCACCCAGGGCGATGCGGGAGGCATTGGCCCGGAACTCGGGCAGGCCCAGGATGGGCAGGTACTCGTGGTTCAGGCTGTTGTCGTTGGCGATCATCTGCTCCACCTTCTTCACCACCGGCAGGACCCATGGCTGCCC
>NW_009934193.1:1811-2057 GCF_000696875.1 Nestor notabilis | reverse complement strand
TGGCCGTGTCACCCCTTACTGTTTTTCTTCCGGATTTTACTCTGCCTACGTTTTGTGTGGGTACGCGCTTGCCAAAGCCGGGTCCGTTTTAACTCATACTTGAAACAGTAAGAACAGGTTTCAGAAACGAGTGCCCAAGAATTGAGAGGCCACGTAATACCAGAATACCCCTAAATGCTTTATAGCTAGTAGTGGCCTTTTAAGACTGAATTCTCGCAATCCTCCCCCCACCACCCCCCTCCTCAC
>NW_009934193.1:1030-1466 GCF_000696875.1 Nestor notabilis | reverse complement strand
CTGTACGTACACTGGGATAACTGTAATGCCGTTTTCCCAGTGTCATAGGTTTGCTCCCCCTTCCTGGTGATCCTACACATTTGCACACAATTTCTTATACGCTTGCCCACCTTCACTTTGCAAGGCTTGCTAGCCCTGCTGCCTGGAGGGAGTTCTCTGACCCCCTGGGACAAGTTGTTCCACTGCAGTATAATGCATAAGGCCATACAGGGAGCACACTGGGGAGTGCAGCAGGGTGACCAATTGCCCCTCGAAGCGAGACACACAAAACCCACCCCTGCATCAGGGCATGCCACCCTCAGCTCTCCCTCCCCAGGAGACCCACACCCCAGGGGGAACAGAGTCAGGCCCCCTTGGGAGACACCTGAGCCTTTCCCTTTTCTCCAACATGGGCACCGCTTGCATGCCCCCAGTTTTCAGGACTTGTCTCCCCCTT
>NW_009934193.1:0-361 GCF_000696875.1 Nestor notabilis | reverse complement strand
CAGGGAGCCACTGGTCTGAACAACATGCCATTCATGGAGAAAAACTGAAGCACTAGACATTTTCCAGTTTGCCAGCAGGCAGCACATCCTGGCCCACTCAGAGACTAAGGGATTGCCTGTGATCTTCTTGTTCGCGTTCCACTCTGCGTTTTTGGCAAAGTGCAAGATTACGGCAAATTCCTTCCTTCAGAGAGGACAGAAAGACGCCATAGCCAGTTCAGCTGAGGATAGAGCCCTTCTAAGAAGCATCTCCCATCGTGCCGACTCAATCACGCAAGAAGGGGAATAAATACACATGCTCGCCTGAGACGCGAGCTCTTGCAGCCAAAATCTGGAAAGGTCTCAGGTGGCAGCGAAGAGC
>NW_009934192.1:59954-74467 GCF_000696875.1 Nestor notabilis | reverse complement strand
ATATCATTCTACAACACAAATTCACTAGATTTATTCTAGAGACTCTAAATGTTTAACTACAATGCCACACAGCATTTACTATGGGCGTCAAAAATAACATTCAAGGGTTTGGGTTTTGTCTTGGGGTTGGGTTTTTTGATCACTCTTTATTTTTCAAGACATTATGATTTATCAAATAGAAGCTATGACACTTCTTTCCATATTTTCTCATTTATTTTGAGGTCAGGTAAGGAGAAAAAGAAAAAAAAAAAAAAAAAAAGGAACACTGAGCCAGATCATTCTTAAAATCATCTGATTAATCCAAGTCTTAATCATGCATTATCAAAGCTGTATTTATACCTGTAGGAACTAAGTTTTCCACCAAGGGTTTCCACTGAATTTGTGTCTTCTACTCTGCCATACTACCCTTGAAGTCCTTAAAATATTCCCATCTCTCGTACATCCCTGAACATACCTACTTTGTCATCTGTTGCCTTGTTGAAGTGCAAGCATTTATTAAGCTATCTGTTAACGATCAGTTTTGCTGCTTTTTAATCTTATTACAGAGAATGTAAAGACGGTCTTTTGTAAACATGCAATCATATTTGCAATTAAAAAAAAAGCAGGGAAGAAAAACAAAGAAGGAAGTAACAGAAGAGTGAATGAATGGCAAGCAGCTGACGGAAAAAGAGGATGAAGGAGAAATAACTATAAAGGTATTTCTGTTGTAGCCTGTGCCAATAAAGTATTTAACTTATTAGAAGCCAAGCAACAGTGACCAAGGGGTATATTTTCATGTTCTTTACTCAATTGTCAGTAATCCCAGAGCATTAACCCATGCCAAAATATACATCAGGATTTACGTTAGTTAGTTACTACTGAAAGGTTAACAAGAAGGCAGGAAGTATGGCCTTTCCCCCATCTCAGTAATTCTGGCCTGTAAACAGCCCTCCTTTTGTCATTCTGCAGAAATGGCAAATCATTTGGCATTACATTTAAATAAGAATTGTAAATGTAGTTGTTATTATGATTGTAGTGCCAGTCCTGCCTCCATGAACAAAGTAAACATCAGGCATGTTAAGAATATTAAGAACATATTAAGAATACCATGTACTTCTGAAAAAAAAAAAAAAAAAAAAAAAACCCCACAGAATTTTACGATCCTTGAAGATAAAGACTGCTAGAGTCTTGAATTGCATACGATTTAAATATAGATGGTGGGATGACACTAAAGTCACGGTTTGTGTTTGTTACCTGTAAGAGCTTCTAAGCGAAATTGCTACTACACCTGAGACAATTGCTCAGCATTAAAATATTACCATCCCATTACAGTCAGAGGGAATTCTAACTGTACTTGCATTTTCCTTTTTACCTTTCCATTTTGTTCTTTTGGCATAAGGAAGAAATTAAAAACACAGGCTGGTGGGGATTAGGACTTGTAGTTTTGGTGGTGGTGGTTTTGCTTGTGATTTTAGGAGGGTTATTTGTTTTTCTTTTTAAACAACATTCTTGTTATTTTAGGAGAAAGCTTGGCCCCAATGAAACCAATAGATACTGGCAAAACCTACTGAAAGCTTACAATTTACACCTGTTTCAATCATAAAGCGATTTATCCGTTCACATTCTTACAGACAGTCTGTGAGTAATTGTCAAAGGAAATCCCACCATGGTGCCAAAAGAGCAATACCGTACGCCTGGGGATTAATTCTAGTCAAAAATATTTTGAAGCTGAGCAAAAGCACCTTTCTAGGAAGATGAGTTAAGCTTAAACAGTTACTTAGGACAGATTATTAGAAATGTCTCTTCTGCAAGCTTAACACAGATCCATAACAGAACTGTTAGGAGCTTTAATAGATACAATTAGGTGACAGGTTTTGTTAAGATTTGTGAATGCTTCCCATATATTCAAAGCAGTTTGGCTTAAAACACCTTCACAAAAAGAAGCAAAGCTGAAGGGGTGTCTAAAGAAATCGTGGTTCCAGCTCCTGATGTGGCTGGGGTTTAGAAGCCTATGATAGAAATGAAACATTCCCAATATTTTAAAAGACAAGACCTGCAATTAATCTGCAGAGTAAGAGAGGATGGCAGCTCTTTTTCCTATTACTCGTTTTGCTGAGATTGCACCCAAAAAAATTAGGGGACAGATATAAGCTTCAGAATATTTAAATTTGCAGTCAAGTAATAGTAAGCTATTTGCTACAATTAAGCACGTGCCTAACAACGTAATTTTCAAGAACAGTGTTTCTCAAGACTCATGATACTAAATAGTCAACATTGGTGGATTCGGTGCCCAAAGATTTCTTAAGAACATAATTTGTGTGTACAGAAAGATAAATCCATTCAACCTCCATACACTAGAAGTGCTACTGAACACATTTCCCTATAAACATTAGGTTTGGCTTATCAGTAGTTGGACTGTAAAGTTTTTCTTTCTTACTTTATCCCCACAAGTTCCCAACTGAAAAGCATACTTCAAGTAACTTCTGTAACAGCTAAAGAACACAGGCATTCAAACAAACAAAAAAAACAAACAAACAAACAAAAAGCATTTTAAATTGAAACCCAAAAATTTTAGTATCAATCATTGCAACTGAAAACTCTGCTTACAAAGTTAAGAAGAGGCTATGTGTATGGCATAAAGCATTTGGATTTCCTTATAGATTGTTATCTTACCAAAATGGAGAAGGGTAGGGTAATTTCCTGACACGTAAGAAGGGAAACATGGCAAACAGGATAGGAAACAAAATCTGGAAAGAAAAGTCAAGGAGAGGAATGTCTAGAAAAAGATTCTGAACAAAAAAATTATTTTACAAAGCAGGAAAAAGGAACATTTGTAGAAGAAACAGAATCGCTTTACATGTTCAGCATGCCACTATTACAGCTTCAGTCTTTTACATACTTTCATTCTAATTGAGCAGAGAAACATTTATGCAACTTTTCAAATAAAGCTTCAAGAGGGTATTTCAACATGATCAGTATTTCAGAATCATTTTGAGTATTCGTCCTTATCTGATGGCTGAGGGCCATGGTGTGGGGGTTGGGTGTTTTATTTCCTATAGATACAGAATAGGTACATCAGCTCCTTAGGCTAAATTGAAAGTGGTTCAACCTGCACCACACTTCATGGGCCAAATAAGCTGGGCACAGTGAATAAAAATTAAAAAAATTTGAGATTTATTATCCAAAAATTCATTCATTTCAGGATCTCAACCTAAAGTGGGGGGATGAGGGGTGGGAAACCGGTAATACAGCACATAATCATTACATTTTACTGGCAGGAGTTCAGACTAGTCTCTCTTCAGAGGAGTAGTAAAACTACAGGTGACTCGCACAGATCATTTTAAACAAGGGCAGTTTCATGTAACAGAGGATTTTTGAAGTTTTCTGTAGGTAGCAGCTCCTTGACCCTGTTAGTGCTGCATCCTCACACGGACTGCCTGAGCCTCCCTTGCACCAAACAAGAAGCTCTGAACAGACCTCACCCACTTCATTGTTATGCATCCATGTCCCCTGCCCCATCTAGGTATCAAAATATTGAATTTCTCCATAAGCCTGTAAAATCTTAGGTTAGCAAATCAGAATTCATAGATTATTTAATTTTTTTCTAAATCTGTATAAAATTACCAAATATCACAGCTACTATGTTGTCACTCTGGTTATTAAAGTTGCCAAGATAATTGCATCAAAAGGAGGAAAAAAGTAGTTACATCTGGTTTTATGGTGAGTGTTTTCCTGTGGATAAATGATACTATGCTATACAGAAACACATCTAGCACAGAGAGAAACATCTGGGTAGCAGGACAAGGCTTACATTTTTAAGGCTAGGTTGTGCATTGCCCTTTAATCTCTCGGCTTACTTTGGCCTAAAAGTACTTCTGCACCCTCATTCAAACTCATTTTTAAATAGAGGTAATAGTTAAATTGCCAATTCAAAAACTCTTAAAAAAGGCATTTCAAGCACATATATAGATTTTACTGGGGAATAAAAAAAAACCCCAAACTTATAAACACTTCAGGAAAACACTGATAGTATTTGTAACATTTCCAAGATATTTTAATATCTGCTGAAGTCCAGCTTTTTGTGGCTCAGAAAAATAATTTCCATATTAAAACCATATATGAACTAACCTTTCCTTAAACAAAGCATTTAAGCTTAGAAGCATATTTAAAAATGTTTAATGGAAAAATTAGGAGTATTCTATTAAAAACCTGCTTTAATCTTTTACATTACTATGATTTTATTACACTTCAGGACCAACTATTCTACAACCTGAATATAACTGGCTTAAAAAAAATATAAAAATCAAGTTATACTATTTCAAAACATATTTTTACCAAGACCTTTTCTGAGGTGAAAGGATTGCATTTGAGATATGCAAGCCAAATATTGCACATGAAGTTCACTAAAGCTTTTTCTACAGTGGTTAATCATACAATAAAAATAACTTAGAGTTTAATAAAAATATGCCCACAGCAGATGATTTCTGCATAAGAGGCACATAGAGGACTAAAACCAGTTGTGCTGTCAGTAAAGGACAAAAGATAACTATGTAATAGCTCAGAAAGCCTGACTATCATCGCTGCTAGTTCAACCTGTGCCAAGGATTTTACTGGACAAATTTAGATTCAGAAGGTGCTAGGTTTGGCTCAAGATGCATTACGCAAAGCCCTAAGAATGAAATTCCCATGTACAATGCTCCATGCTGGCTCTAACTTAAGGCATGATAAAGTCACAAACTAGAATAGCTATGAACTCAATCACAGAATGCTGAAGGTAATGGCATTACTAAAAATACGCGAGTTAGCTAGAAAAGCAAAAGTTATCTGAAATGCAAGAGCAGAATAAACAGAACCAGTCAGTAAGGAAAACAATTTCATAAAAATGCAAGATAAAAGTGGCAGCAAAAAACATGCTTTCAAATTAGAAGAACAAACCATTACCTACATTTCTCCCTTCCTGTCGTCTATTAAAACACAGAGCTCATTGACTACCTCCAAACAGCCTACTGACATTACTCATTGCTTGCTGACTCTTACCTTCAGCTATCTACAGAGTTCTACTTTCCATTGAACAGGCATAATTGCACTCTGTGGCATTTTAAGTAAATGACTTAAAAAGCTTATTCTAACCTTGTAAAACACTGCAATTCAAAACAGAAAGACCCAAAAAAGTGTTGGATTTGTTTTGGGTAGGTTTTTTTCTTTTTCTTTTCTTACCTGATTCTTTAGAGCTCTTTGCCACAAGTGAATCTACCTCTACAGATTTTGGTCTAAGTGGTAATGGTTCAGAGTCTAACTTTGGTTTTCCTACTGGCTCAATTTCAGATTTCGGTCGAAGACAAACAACATCTCCATTAGATCTGTAGTAAGAAAAAAAACCAAAAACCAACATGCACGTAGTCAATGAATTAAATAGTTACAACTGAAACATACCAAGAATTAGAAGTAAATTAAAAACTTTCAGTGTATCTTATCACTTTCTAAAGCTTTGCTTAAAGATCAAGTCTTCTGGAGACCAACTCTAATTTTTTAAATGCCAGTTCTTCTGTTCCAGCTCTTCCAGAGTTGTCCAACATGTACAATCCCCTTGTAAAACCAGTCCAAAGCTTTTACTACAGGGTACATTTTGGCACTTAAATCTAAAATATTACACTGCAGTGCAACAGAAATATAATATCTTGTGAAATGTTCAGAAGCATTACTCAGACGCCTTGATATCAAAATCTTCCTGTAAAGAAAAAAAGCTGCCAAGTTGTTTCTTTCTAGGCATAGAAGAAAGTACCTTGTACACTTGGCTTTTATTCTACCATGCATTCTTTGCATGTCTGGCCATATCATCCAGGGACAAATAAAACCACCAAAGCATACGTACAAAAAAAGATTATATTTTCCTTTACAATTCTTGCCATACCTTATGCTACAGCATTAAAACAAATAAATAAACAAACAAATAAATAAATCTTTACTTGGGAAACTCTCAAAAATACCAAATGATATAACACATTTACATACTGCAAAACTAAACAGAAGTAATGTGGCAATGGTCTATTTCTTCACTCAGGCATCCAGCGTACCCAGGGCTGTGCAGAGTAGGATCAGAGGCGGCTGATGCCTCTTGGAGTCAACCATCCAAACTGTGTACCTTACCTACACTCCTTTTTCCCACTGCCCTCCTCCTCACTCTTTTCTCACTTTAGATATTCCTCCTTATGGTTCAGCTATACAGGACCTGCTGTTAAAAAAAGATAAACCTTGACAAGTGCTTGCTGCCACCCTGTATCTTGGTTGGTAGTTAAGGTGCAAGCTCTTTGATGCAGCATCTGACTGCTCCTTTATTTGTACAACGCAAAGTTCATCATAACCTTACTTTCTCGTGGTTCTTTGAAGTTAACTAACATCCCAAAGGGACAGTTAACCGTCAGCAGATTATTTATAGTTTAGGGGTAAGGATCTTGCAATTACTTTGATGGAAACAAAAAGAAAAGCTCTGTGGGGGGGATTGTATTGATGCAAAATTAGTCTTAGTGAAACACCATAACTAGTTTCAAACCCGTAAGAAAAAAAATTAAAAGTGGACCTAAAAGAAATGGTGAGCCATTACTTGCTATTACCCTCCCTGTTTGCCCAGTAACGCAATTGAGAATACTGAAGACAGAGTACAGAGACTGGATGTGGTTCTGAGTAAGTGCTTTCTCCCCAGAAGAGCACACTGGGTGCCTCTAGCACAGGTGCTAACTGTGCTCAACTCTTCCTTCCCATCTATCTTACTCTGTTTCAATTGCTGAAATGCTGAATATTGATGCAGCTCAAATCTTCATATTTTCTTCCAACACAACAGTAATTCTGAAGTGCCATGTCCACAGATTCTGTCCACCATACCGCTGCCGTAGCTATAACTTCTTCATTGTCGGGCAGGCTTAAAGCAAGCTGCCTGCAGATTTGTAACCTCATCTGCCTCACAGTTAGTTATACTGAAATATTCACTCTGTGATGGATTTCATGTCTCAAAGAATTAGAAAGTTACAAGTGCACATTTATAAAGATTTGGAGAACTAAGACACTGGTAGGTATAGAGCAAAACTTATCCTTGCATCCTTTTCACCCTTAAAACATAAATTTCTTCCCACCTTGTCCATGATGAAAGACTGAACAAAACACCAAATAAAATACACTCAATATATAAAATATAAATGATACTGACTTGGATACAGATGATGGCAAAAGAGGTTTATCTGGACGTTTTGGGTGCAGAAGCCCTCCTCTCAGTAATCTGTTAGTCTTGCTTGGAGGAACAGGCTTCTTAGGTGGTACTTGAGGAGCTTGTGGTTTCAAAGGCTTCTGATCCAAAGCTCCTTTTTCATCTGACAAAATAAGTCATCGTAACATTTTAAACCCCCACATTATCTAGAATTCTTACAATGCTAATCAATTATAAAGCAACTGCTGTCAGAAATACTTTCTTTTAAGATCAAAGTGAAAAATAGATTTGCAAGTGTCTTAAGTGATACCTTATCAAAACACACAAACTACTTACCTGAACTTAAAAAAAACATGTGAAAGTAAGCAAAAAGTCTTTCTACTGACATGAAATAGCAGTAAGAAATTACTGATCCACATTACTGCACATCAAATGACAGCTAAACCCCAAGAATCTCTCTATACTGCTACTGCTTTCTCTTTTCTATTAATTCACCTTGTCTCTTCTTAAAAAGATAGGGTTTGGTTTTTTCACTTTATTGTAACTAGAGCTCTTCCATATACAAAAGCAGCAGAATTTATCTATGCAAAAAGGAGGCAGAGAGAGGAAATATTTATCTGAATAACTGAATTTCTTTTAGATAAAGTCTACCTTCCCACAAATTCAGGATACAGATTAAGTACGGATAATCAAATAAATAAAAGTTATATTTATTAACAACTGCATGACCTAATCAAGTACTGTCCAGAGGAGATGGAGCTATATAAAATATGGAACATGGAAAAATTCGAGCTGCTTCACAAACATGAGTTGAATAGTCTTCAACCTACATTTCCTAATCATAGCCTGTGGGATATCCAGAGCATACCTTCTGCTTTTCCATGTAAAACTACGCTGCAGCCTCACTGGGCATGCATAAAGCAGTGAGGATTCAAAAGATTTTTGTTAGGTACTGTAAGGAGTTAGTCCTTCACAGTTACTACAGTAAACCAGTTAACTGGGACCGACCTTCAGCTTTGCTTCTCCCCATGCTTCCCTCCTATGACTTTGATTTTAACCAAGTATTAGTCTAATGTAAAATATTTAGATATGCTATGAATTTAAGGCTTGGGGTGGAAATTTGCTTCAGCTCCATCCCAGCTAATTGCCTGAACTGCCAGTTCTATGCCTGACTTCCTTTGGAAAACTCCTCCAGCTGCTGAGTGTCAGCCGTCTAACTCTAAAATGGGAAAACACTGATTTTCTTTCTCAGGAATACTCAGACATAAACAGATTGTAGAGATACTTTTGCAAAAGAAAAGTATAATCTGGGACAGATCATCTTCCTGCTTTGGGACATCTGAACATTAGGAGGAAACACGAACAAAAAAAATCCCTAAACTGTTTGACATCCCCTTCTAGTCTCTTAGTATTGACATAAAAAAATAGAATACTGAAGTAGTGGAAGAATTTTGCCACATGGTGGAGCTGACTCTCCGGTGTAGAAGAGCCTGTTAACAGCGCTAGCCACTTCTGCCTACTGATCCTATATGCAAGACTTTAAATGCCCAATACGAGTTAACATGAACTGAAGTTCAATTAGCTTTATTTTAGCTATGCTGAACACAAGCTGAGAATGATGCCTTTTGTTTTTAGGAATTAGTGAGTTCATTAACAAGACAGAAAAACTGCTGTCATCAAATCTTATTCCTGAATTGTCATCTGTCAGTTTTCCCTTCAATTACTCCCACTCAAAATCTGAATATAAAAACCCTCCACAGCTAAGTAGAAGAAGTTAATACCAAAGTTCAAGATTCACCATGAGCTCAGAAATTGGACAATTTTGCTGGACAAAATGGCATGCCTCTTTTTTGGCTTTTGCTCTGCAATGAGAGATGAGGGTTGGCTAAGAATAAGCAGTTTAGTAACTGAAATAAAATACTAATCTGAAGACATTTAAGCTGAACGAAAAATTCTTCATTATACCAGTAAGTGCCCTTCACTATACACAAACACAGGAGTACTGCTTGTAATTTTTGATCACAATTCAAGGCAGATTTTTAGTCTCCCAATAAGCATTAAAAAAATTACATAGTTTGATAGCTTGTGATTAGAGCTGCTCAGTTAATTTTCTTTTTGAAAACTGATTACAGTACAATGTCTTAGTTAATAAATTTAATCGTAGTATCAACATAGTTATTTTTCTGTAAGTAAAACTGTACTGATAAATGGGCATTTCTTCTAGGAAAACACTACTGCTATCTATACAGGTAACTTTTACAACCTGACCTTCAACTGAATACATGACAAACTCCTCCATCATGATTTCCTGCACCGCAGTAAAGGACAGTTCTCTACCTTACTTAATTATTCAGAAGCTTTCACATTCCTGAGCATTTTGGATGGTGTTCTCAGTAGGCCTTTTTTTTCCCCCCAATATTCCTTCAAGAACAGTTGAACTCAACTATGTGAAATTTAATACCATAGTACAAACAGAACCAATCTAAAATTAAACTTACTTCAGGTTAAGTAAACTTAAATTTACAAAGAGCCAAGTGATCAAAACTTCTAGAACCATACAGCTGATCTCAATTCACACCTTAAGATACTGTTCCAACAGCTAAAAATAACTTGCTTAATCATATGTGGAGGAAACATAGCTGACTTTAGCAAGTATTCTTCAAATGAAACACCTGAGAATGTGTTTTGTTTAAAATGTGGTTTGTAAAATCTGCCCAAGGAAGCCAAGTAACCCACTGAGCAGGCTTACTTGTCAAAACGCCGTTCAGCCATGGTCAGGCACAGGTCACTATTCAGAGAACAGAGTATGTTTTTGTAATATGGTTAAGCTGCAGTAATACCAGAATTTCTTCTGCAAGACCCAGTGAGCATGTTTAAGATTTTACTTTTAAACACAATCAAAAACAGTTTGACTTGACAAATGTTTAAAATATGAGAAGAAGCCATTTCAAAATGTATTTGGGTGACAATAGTAGGAATAGCAAGAACTAACAGGAAAGAAATTTCAATTTCTGAGCATTGCCACTGTAATATCCATCTAAGGAGTGTCGTAACTGTTCTGTGTATTTCTTTCAAAAATGTTTTCCATTGAGATTGGCTTTGATCAAAACATTCAGATGCAGCAGCAAATGTCTACATTTCTGGCAACTTACTACTGCTCTTCAGAACTGCAGTAACTATCACAGAACTATCCTTAAATCAATTCAATAGTAATTATGTCACTATGCAGTGCAATATATATTTTTCAGACTGTAATGCAATTACAAGAAATTTAGTTCTTGTTCTAATCACTCTAAAGATATTTCCAGAACATCACAGACACAACTTCAGTAGATGGTATCAAAAGAATCCGCATGTCATCTTCCAAACAGGTATCTATTACATAGAGCAGCCAACCTAAAAACTGTAACTCATTTGCAAGATCATGGTTTGAAATTGTCAATGAAGAAAACTGATCTCACCTTTTTCTTCAGGCTTCAAAGAAGGTAATTTCTTCTCTCCACTTGGCACTTCAGGCTTTGGAGCTGAATGCAAAAAGAAACCATAGACATTTCTGTAAAGCTTTAATTATCGTCACTAACTAAAAATATGACATACACCAATTTGTGTTTATATTTTCCCCTTTGCGAGGAGTGTAACACCATTTATAAACACTCATTTGAGCCCAGAAACCAGTAGGCCTGTATTAGAGTGTTTCCAAAGTAGGCTTCATCATGATTTTGAAAAATATATAGCAGCAGCATACTACATAAAGCATAAAAATTAACATCAAGCTGTGACTATGGGTGGCTGGATTACTAGGAAATACAAAGTTACTTCTGAATTTTCTTTTGAAGTCATGCACTGCTTCCAATTTCATATTTCCTCAGACACATACCACTATTCATACACTACATACCTGGACTTTTAACTGGAGGTGGAGGTTTCTTTGGTTTCTGAAAAAACAAAGAATAAATAAAAATAGTACTCAAACAGATATTCTCTATTGAAGACAGACTCAGTGTTTTGTTTTTTGTACTGTAATGTCTAGCTTGTTTACTAGTTGATTTCAAAGTATTTCACAAAGGAGGCAATCAGTTCACAGACAGGAAACAGAACTGAAGTAATTCCTCCTTTATCTCCCAGCCAGCCAGTTGCAAAAACAAAATGCAGGTTTCTTCAAATCAGATCAGTGCTTCAGCAACATGTATAAGCAGTAGGAGTACAAAGAACTAAAAATGGAGACATACATTTTTTAGTCCAAGGAATTGTTCTGGTGGCACCCATTTTAATCTCATTATGGAAACCTCAGTCTCAGTACAATGCAAGTTTAAAAGAATAATCAGGTAAGTTTTTGAACTCAAATTGGTCACTTTCACAGAAAAAGAAAAAAAAAAAAGCACTAAATTAAGTATCAGGAAAGCTATTTCAATTAACTGATTCCTAAATTACAAGTGTAAGGAAACAAATGAAAATAGCAGCCTTTGCAATATAAACTCTGCAATTTTTCATTGCAGTTTTCAAATACTATTTCGAGTTTCCTTATGGCTGTATATTTAGGTGGGAAAGGTGGCCTTTAAACTAGCCTTTAAAACTGTACAAAGTATTACAGTGTCATAGTCTGTACATTGAAAGTAACTCTATTTTACAATGCAGTCACTCATCACTTCCCTTAAACTGGTAAAATTTAATTTGAATCTCTCCTGTTGAAGGAGTACTGGCACCTCTCAAGACAGGTATTTTAAGCCACCTCATCCTCAAAATGAGATTCACGAAAATGCTTTAGAAGTGCTATCTTCATAGTTGTACTGAGGACAAGACACACTGATAAGGCGATCACAAAAGCTAAAAAAAAAAAAAAAACAAAAAAAAAAAAAAAACCATATGGGCTCAGCCTAATATAGCCCCTCCAAAAATACCCTGTAGTAGGCATTTTTGAAACAGTTGCTATGGGTAGATTTCATTTCTGTGCCCCTACCACTATTGAATAAGATACTCTTAATACAGAAAGATTTTATCCTGATAGGTGAAATGGAATTAAACAGGCATGAAAACCCATATTAAATTTCTTTCTCTAATTTCAGAGAACACAAAAGCTAGTGCACTTAAGAACAAGACCATATTTTCTTTCTTTACCCCTAAAATAAACACATTATCCAGCTGTGCAGCATTTCTGCCTATATCAAAACCAATTACGCTGAAAGCTCAGCATCACCCTGCCAATACATGATTCTGATTTGTTTTTATTAAGTCGGTATCAAATAGCTGATTATAATAATCAGCCATCTAATGCTTTGAACTTCAAAGCTGCTCAATGCAAGGTGAATCCCTGTACTGAGACACACTATACAAAGCAGAATAAAGGATCAAAGCAAGGTTTGTCTACAGGAAACACTGTTTATGGTAAAAGAACAATTTCTTTTCCCTTTCTTGAAGAGCAATTCTGTACTGCAAAACAGTAGTACTTCCCACCCATTCCTCAAATCATGTCAGCTGTATATTACAGCATTTATGCCATTCTTGCAAAGCTGAGAATCAATTTAAGAAGAAAATCCTGACTTGGAATAGCTAGACTTTCTGTGTACGTTAAGCAACTTAGACTAAATGCTAAGTTAATAACTATCAGGTTGTACCTAGCAGTTCTCTGTGAATGTCTCCAATTCCAGACCAAATGACACTAAATTACTATGAAACTCAAACTGTTCTGCTGAGATACAGGCTTCAACATTTAGATTTTCTGGATCTGCATCCATCCCATCTCAGGATGATGTACATTTGTGAGTTAACACAACCATTTTGCTATACAAACTTGTCACAGCCAAAACACAACACTAATCTCAATGAGAAAATTATAAAATATGAATCAAAATTACAAGACTGAGGAGTACCACATGAAGCCATGTATTTCCACAACTTAGCACGAAACGGTAGAAAAAAAGATATTTCTAGATCTCATCCAAAGATTCATGCACTGCAGCCTACTAGCAAGTCTGAGCATGGAAAAATCCCAGTCGGTCTCACAGAGGCCATTCAGCATTTTGTAACTATAGCTACTTACAGAACTACAGATGGAGGAGACCAACTGCTTATATATCCTTCCAAACCAGTAAGGGTTTTATGCAGTAAACAGTTATACATTACAGCATGTTATCAGAACTATATCCTTTACTATATGACCTAATCATCCTCATTAATACAGTTAATATCAAAAAGCATTCCTCAGTTAACATTTAAGAAGTTTAAAAGACAAGCACTAACTTTTAAATCTTTCTTCTTTGATATAGCTAATTCAAGATAAAACTGCTATAACTGTAATAATATTTTAAGCAGCATAATATGCTATGAAGCATTTTATTGTTTGCATTTCCACCAGTATTTTTTTGATACTAAATGATACACGTAAGAACTTACAGGGAAGTCTTTATCAGACTCTTGTATTTGAACAGCAAAATTATCTGGGAAGACTCCTTCTTTACCATTGAGTTCTCCTTTCCACCAGCCTGGCTCTCCAGTGTCCTAAAATAAACAACAGGACATTTCAATCAGGATTTAATTCTTCCCCAGAAGAGATACAATTACAGGAACATTTTTGTAATTGTCTGAAATACCACGTTTATAAGAGGAATACTTTGGCCACCTTCCCAAGGGGAAACAGCTACAGATCAGGTTTGGTCACTTTTTGTTTGTTTTCTAAAAAGCAGGAGATATGTATTACATCATATATAAGATAAGGGTACAAGGATAAGATCTGCAAAGGGAAAGAAAATACATAAACCCAGTTATGACCCAACCCACAGTATTCAATATACTGAACTTCCTTATTGTTGACAACTGGCAACTTATTTAATAAATACTTCAAGTGGTATTGGTGTAACACACAATTCTACTCAACAAAAGTGATTCTGACGTGATGGATCAGGTCCACTGGTCAGAAAAGGGTGAAGAAGCAAGAGGATATACCCTACCAAGCGAAAAATTAGTCACATTAAGGGGTAAATTAAAATTACAAAAAAAGAGGGCAGGGAGGGAGGGAGAATTTATCCAGTTGCATAAAAATCCATTATATGATCTTACTGGATCAAGGCCTTAGTTTATCCATAACAAGAAGTATGACGTTATTTGAATATTTTCGCAGCATAAATAACAGCTTTCCTCTGTTCTTCACATCCAAAGTACAGCAGATGTCACCCCTGCATACAACTCCAAGTGGATTACTGCTAGTAAGTGCCACTGTTAGCAGCCCCAAGTAGTTTATTCCAAAATTCAGTACACAGCAAGAGCAATTCAGTACTTGGTTCAGCTGGAACACTGGACAGGTAGAGGAGAGGGGAAAAAGTTTAAAAAAAAAAAAAAAATC
>NW_009934192.1:1258-59923 GCF_000696875.1 Nestor notabilis | reverse complement strand
AGAAGGAAGCAGCAGGAAAAAGACCTGAATAGGTGGTAAGTGCTGAAAGTAAGAATTTGGTAAAGTTTTCTTCCACTTCTCCCTCTGTCACCCTTTCGATTAAGTACTAGAGTCCAACCTCTGAGCAGCCAGCAGCCATGAATGGGATAAGGCATCTATTGCTAAATTTCATTTAGCCAGTGCTGAGGGTATGCTAGGAAGTCAGAGACAACTCCATGGCAATGATTATATACAGCACAACAGGAAATAAATGGCCAATAGGGACAGGCTTTACAAACATGTACATGCTAAAAGAAAAATACTTCAATGTGTGGCAAGATCAAAACCCCAGACTGGGGCAGCCACCTCAAAGTTACATTAATATACTCAGACTTCAGAAGATGGTTTTAGAGGATAACTATGCTTTGCTCCCATTTGGACCAGCATATGCTTTGGATAAATTTAGGGGCAAATTTGAGAAGGACAGAGAGGCAAGAGTTTCAGTGAAGATGGAGCAAGGGCTGTCATGTTTTAAAAAGTGCTTTCCATAAATACTTTTCTCCACTGTAATTACAGTCAGTAATACTGATGATATCAACTTTCTTGTTAAGAAAAGTAGTCAGCTTTTCCATAAACTTAAAATCCTCCTAAAGAAAAAAAGTATTGCTTTTCTTCTGTAACTGTGTGAAAGCTGAAAACAGTAAAAGGAACTTTCCACTTTTTTTTTAGCCAAGTCATTATTCCTTAACACAGCAGCATATAAACTAACAAAAGACTGCAGAGTACTGGAGGGAAATCAAGTATGGATAAGTTCTTTTGCTGTTTAAAACCATCTCTGCAACAAGATGCCCTTTTGGAAAGGAGTTTTGAATGTTCAGCACAAATAAGAACATTCAATTAAATAACCTGGACTTCATTCTCCTACTGAAAATACTTGCACATTTTTTTTCATAATACCTAAACCAAAATCTAAGTACAGATCCAAATTTCTCACCTTTTGACACATCATACTTTCCAGCCACCACCTCTAGGTCAGCTTGTTGCATCACCAGAGAAAAAGTACAAGTTCTGAAGGTAAAAGGGCTTTTTGCAAAGCTTTTCCAACTTCCCCTCTGAAAAGATATTTGGTACTGGGTGTACACTGATCTGACTGGCCTTTGAGGAATCTAAGATGATTTCCCAATCCAGAATGATCTTTAAGGACATCTGTATCTCCACCAAGTACAGAAGCAAAGAGTTGACTCTCACATGAGACAAATCAGTCTACAGGAATATCTACTTCAACAGACCTTCCTGTTTTCACATTTTACACATTAACTACCTGTGCAAAACCCACAAAAGCTACATAAATGGTTAAAGCAGACTGAACATCCTACCTTACTGATTATTTGAATGATCTCGCCTTCTTTAAAGCTGAGTTCATCATTTGAGCCTTCATAGGAAAATATTGTCCTGCAATATTCCTTGGCTGAAACAAAGCAGCACAATTAACCACATTTACTTACCATGGGTAGTAATATACATAATACTAGCTCGCTTACGGTGTCTGAACAGAGAGCTCAGAAATTAACACTATAATCATAGTTCCCTTCTAGACCAGCCATCTGGGACTGCTTTACATGTTCACTATGTTATCCACATCACAAGAAAAATAAGATTATTATATTTACAGAGCAATAGAGATAAATCTTTGTCAAGTCAGGACTTTAAGCTCTAAAAGATTTTTTTCTATAACAGCAACTTAATTCAAGTACTCTGACTTCAGAGGGAGAAGAGCCTCCTCAGTTAAATTATAACAGCCTTTCTAACCCTCTCCATAACACATATTCAGGTTTGAGCTACTTTAGACAAAAATTATTTCAAGCTCTTAATTGAGAGTTTATATGATATTTTTTTCAAAATTGATCTAAATTTCAAATTTGCAATCCTAATTAAATACATTCAAACATTTCAAGGTCACATTCTTTATTAACATGTATAATTACAGAAACTTCAAATACCCAGCTGAAATTCTGCAGTAGGCCCAAGTAACTGAAGCAAAGGAATTCCTTGGCTAAGCACCTGAAACCAGAGCTCATCTGAGTGATCAACTCAGACAACAACAGCCTCTTCTGCAAAAGTAGACAGAATAATTCCTTTCTTTCCATTTGGTATAGTTCAATAACTAATCCATTTAGAATAGTGATAAGGTTTTCAGGTGAAAAAGCAGGATTCATTTTACTTTCCCACGCTAGAATAAAAACAACGTGAAAGAGGCCAAAACACATTCATATAGAAGACTTGATTGCAAAGCAATTTTTGTACCCTTTTTAACCCCAGCACATTTAAAATAATTCAGCATATAAAAAGACTAGATTTCTGTATCGGACAGATTGAGGAAGAGGAAGCAAGCAAATGACTTTACTGTGCTGCCATAACCTAAACAGGTATTAGGCACTGACAACACGCACAGGTGAGCAGCTGGACCAACCCCCAGTTAGAGAGAAGCACACCACCAAGTAAGCCATCATCATGATCCTCTGCAAGTCTTAATGACTGCCTGTTGCTGGGTAGTAAGAAAAGAAATGAGTTGCAGTTGAACCTTTTTGTTGTTGTTGTATTTGTTTACTCAAGACACAAACCTTTAGTTAAAAAATGCACAAATTTGGTTAATTAAAAATCTACCTTGGTCAGCAACAACCGCTATGTTAAAATGTAAAAGTATGCCAAGATTAAGAAATAGATATAGCTATATAGATAGACATAGATATGTAACCACCTGAGTAATCCCAAGTACAAGAACTTGCATTATTTTACAGCCTTATCTAGTGATCAGAAATACTCAACTGTAGATTGACTATATTGTGGTTTATGAAGAATTACAAAACCATAGGAAGAACCGTGTCAGAGATGAATGTTTAAATCTAGGTCTAAAAGTAAAACCACACTGAAATAAGATTCAACAAATATCTATCAAATTTGGGGATTTTATTCATTAGTAATGAGTAAGTATATTACAAGTGTGATACATTTCTATACCTCCTGATTCTACGAAGATACTGGAGATTTGGCCTGTACAGAAGAACTACACAATCCTCCTTTTCTCCTCTCTTCCTCCATGCACTTCTCCGCTCCTCACATACACCAAGCCCCACAAGACAGAAACAGTGCCAGAAAGGGGACCTTTTGCTCTGCTCCAGCTGCCCAGAAGGCCAGGGACAGGGAGCCCTGCACCCTGCAGACCCCCAGGCTCCCCACGCATGCCAGGCTGTGAGCTCCAGCAGTCAGCGCCAGCTGAGAAACCCAGCCATGTACATTAAGACTATGCACAACTTGCCACTTCAGCACCTTATTTTACAAGTCTGAAATTCTGCCAGGAGTTAAAGATGAAGAAAATAGCCTGGTTTAGACTTTCAAGCATTTAAACCTAAAATGGTATTTACAAAACAGTAAATCTGAACTTCAGTAAATATTTTTAAAAAAAGGTAGTTTGAAATTGAATCTTTTCCAAGACTCAGTACTACCAATACAGTAGCAGCAATCACAAATGTTATTTTCTAACATAATAAGGGGAAAGAGGGGTCAAATGGTGATTATTTTATTTTTTAAACAAAATATTTTTACATACTTCCTCCAGAGGCCAAAATAAGCTTCACAGAAATAGCAGAGCCACACCACAAAATAAGCCACACTTAGTCTAAACACTTTGGAGATCTCTGTTTATTTGCTAACGTGCTGAACACAGTTTATTTTAAACTCGCTCTCTCAAAACTGAGGATTATATACATAAACTATAGTATAGTCTAAATTGAAATAAAAACATCAAGGAAAAAAACCCAAGCTTTCTTCAAAAGGTTGTAAGGTATTCTTAAATGGTGTCTATCTACTGACGTTCTCCTACAGCATCTATTACTATCGTATGTAAGTTCCTCTCTGATGTATTCTTTCTCTGGGGACCAGACACTCAGTATAGCTACTGGATTAGTCCATTTCCTGTGTTTTCAGCTAAATACTGAATGATCAGTGTTCAGTACTAAATGTTCAGATTTGTTAAGGAGAGTTATGTTAATTTTTATGCAAAGTTTCAGACAAGTCAAAT
Source organism: Nestor notabilis (assembly GCF_000696875.1). Classification (NCBI taxonomy): domain Eukaryota; kingdom Metazoa; phylum Chordata; class Aves; order Psittaciformes; family Psittacidae; genus Nestor; species Nestor notabilis. The sequence goes on along the minus strand of NW_009934192.1, from coordinate 55,866 downwards.
ATCCCAGTGCTCAGGGCTGCACATTGTCTTGTTGGAACTTACAGCAATAGCACTGGAATGGTTTAAAAGCAAGATCCCAAGATTATCCCAAATTTGATGTTTAGGGAAGACTTCAAAGTTGCAAGTTAGCAGAAACTTCCATCAAATCATTTGTATCATACACAAACTTTTAATATATGCTTTGTAATGGCAAAACATAAATATTACCTGCTCTCAACCCATTACATCAAACAGTTCTTGACAGTAATCATCTGTCTGGAAACATGGTCACACTATTTATAGCTATCCAATTCAGCAAAGCCAGAATATGACTAGAACAGCATGGATACCCTATACACTGCTAAAGCTACAGATAACCAGGGCTCTGACAAATGAACCTGCCATTTCAAGTGCCCTGTTGCATTATATTACACAACTCCTGAACACAACTAAAGTCAATTGTTTCTTGAAGTTTTCTTATTTCTGCAAATTATGCATTCCATCTAGACAACCCATTTATATCAAAATAAGGTATTTCCACATAAAACAAAAATATAAAAGCAAAATGAGCTGTCTACACATCGTATAATTGAGGTTAATTTTTTATATGGCATTGGCACTCCCACAAGATGTTTTGGGTTGGCTTAAAAATATCTCTTTATTTAAAACTATGCAGTTTGGTAGTTAAATGAAGTCAAATTCTTGGAGAAAATGAAAAAAGTTTTTATAAACAGAAACACAATGGAACTGAATTATCTAGGGAACAGACTTCAACAAAACATCAACACCAACTTTCTGATGCAAGCAGCTTCACAGTTTGACAGTTATGAGAGCACACTAGCAACTCCACAGTAAATCCTAAGCCTAGAAAGTAACTTCTATAATCTAATGGCAGAAACTGAGTTAAGGGACTATTCCATAGCAATAGATTTTCAGCATCCCATCTGAACACTAAAAGCTAGGCAACAGTAAGTCTGCGCAGATCAAGATAGCAAATTAATGCAAAGGGACTGCTGTAATAAAACTTCATACCCTAGCTTTATTTTGTTCTGGGAGACAACCCTACAAATATTTTGATTCATTTTCCACAGAAATGCAAGTAAGCATTCCTTTAGACTCTTCTGCATTTGCAGAACTCCTGAAAGGTATAGAACATTATGGTTTTCAGTATACTAGACTTTCATGCAAGACTAACACAAAAAATTTGACAACCAAACATTTCTCTAGAGAGGACTACCAAGTAATAGATGTAAATTTCCAGCCTTACCAGGTTTACTTTCAGCTTCTGCTTTTATCACTTCTGACGAGTTTTCAGTTTTTGTTGTACTGGGAAAATGGATTAGCTTTGTTCCAGGGGGATGGTTAGGTAATGGCTGTATAAACAAAAGAGAACTTTGTTAGCAAAATTCTTTATGAGGGTTTGTTCCCCCCCTCCCTTTTTTTTTTTCGTTAGGCTACAGAACATACTCAGGTTTTCATTAGCTGACATGATGCAAATGACCATCTGCAAGAGATTCAATGAGCTTTCCCATGAAGTAGTTCACTTACCTTAGCTACTTCATTACAGTTATAGTGATTAGAATTGTGTCTACTGATTAAAGATAAAAGCACAGCTTTTAAACTGGAAGCCAATCTCAGGACATTGCCAAATATACTTTTGCAATTGAATTTCAGCAGTTCCAAGTGTTACTCTTCCATTAGCTTGAAAATTGCCTCCTCTGGCACAGAACAGAGGCACTTATTTACCAGCTCTACTGAAAGTAACTCACTGACCACGCTTACTGTGGAATAAAGCAGTAATATTCCGTAGCCATTCACCACCTCAGATGAAGAGGCAAACAGTTTTTAACTATTCAGACAAAAGTAAAATCTCATGGAAACCCATCCAAGCTTCCCTTCACTCTTTGCAATTCATACAGAACAGGTGTCACTAGAAATTTCTCCTGAATCAAAGTAACAGACACGCAGTGCAACCAATAACAAGTTTCAGAGTTAACCTCTAACCAAAAATTGTCCTAATGTGAGTTTTTCCCCCATCCAGGAGACTTACTGAGCTGCCAGGAAGATTGAGACAGCTTCAGCTGCATCCACTTCTTCACAGTCTTATGAGCTACAAACACAGAATATGGTCTTATAGTCAGTACTTACCTGAGCAGCCCTAATAGCATTACTGATGTGAAAATTGCCATTGCCTTTAGTTACTCTGTTCATTTTCATTTATGGTTAAACTTTGCAGACTTGCTACTACCAAATGAAACTCGATTTACTCCTTAAAACCAGATAATGCCTGTGCACTGGCGTTTGGTACCTCTGACATACCATAGAGGAAGCCACAGTCACTTGGGATGTTCTTGGAGTACATATGCAATTTAACTTGCTCCAGAATGCTATATGAAGCAAGCACTAAAATAACCCAGCTATGGGATTAAACAAGCCCAACATAGAAATAGTTCTCTACATTTCCCTCTTCCAAGATGGGATGCAATTAGAAGTATGAGAGGCAGTTTAGGCAGGCAGGGTATAAATAGCCTGAGCCCAGTCAGGATGCTGGGACCAGCTGAAACTCCCTCTTGCAGGACCATATATACTCTTGAGCACTTCGGATACAGAGCTCAGCCTTCCTGTGCTGAAAAGTCTCAGAATTCCCCAAGTTAAAAACAACTATCTCTATAGTTTCCTGACGACAGCTTTTTTCCTTACTGGCTGAAAGACTGAAAATAGCCTTCCAGCATCCCTCCGTCTAGCTCCAAAGTGAGTAGAGCACAAATCCAACAAAGTCATCCAGAACCTTCATGAGAATTACCTCCCCAGGGCTCTCTATGTTGTTCTGTGAGTCTGTCCACCTTTCGGATGACCTTGGCAACAAGAGTAAGTGGAATATTAAGTGCTAAACTCAACTGTTTATTTCATTGTCTTTAAGCTATGCAAAACTAGTTTTGCACTTCATTTCCCTCTTTCTGAGAGATGGCCTATACCAACTTCCCAGGCAAGCCAACCAACAACAGAGCAACGACATATTTCAGTGTTTATACACAGTCAAATAACCCAATTCAAAATGTCTGAGCAGACTTTGTATTCATTGAAAATACTTTAGTTAGGCTCTTTATACTCCCAAAGTTACAAGGTTGCTCAAAGCCCCATTCAACCTGGCCTTGAACATTGCGAGGGATGGGGCAGCCACAGCTTCTCTGGGCAACCTGTGAGTGTCTCATTACCCTTATAGTGCAGAATTTCTTCCTTGTGTCCAAACTAAACCTACCCTCCTTCAATTTAAAACCACTGTCCCTTGTCCTGTTACTATAGATCTTGGTAAAAAGCCTCTTTCCATCTATATACTGAAAGGACTCAAGAAGGTCTCCTCAGAGGTTCTCCTCGGAAGCTGAACAACACCTTCCTTAAGAGATAACATTCCCTGAGCCTTAAATAGAAGGCAACACACTTGTAACTTTCATTTTCTAAATCATCAGATGTTTTGACAGGACCAGAAACAAAGAGGACATACACCATGTCTATCGGCGGATGAGCACTGCTCTTCACACTGCTACCAATGGAAAACACTTTCAAGGAAGTCTCTGTCCCCACCCTCTTCCTAGGGACTCCCCCCACCTTTTGCCCTGCACCATCACAATTATTTCCATGGCAGCAGAGAAAAGCAAATCACTCAGCAAACAGCATTAATAGCCATAACCCATGACAAAAAAAATAAAAAAGAAATTGCCCATGGTTTTAAAAGCTTTCTTTCATTGACCACCTGAGTAAAAACTGAAACGCTGGATTATCTCTGCTACCTTTAATTTATCAAGAGCTGCAAATCCATATAGAAGCTTTTGGCATAAACAACACATAAGTTCAAGATAAAGGACTATGTATCGCTGTTGTGCTTCCAAGGGATAACAGTTATCTCAGATCCAGACCAAAATAAATCTCAAACTAAAGCAATTCCACTATTGTCACATTATCTCCTCTGTCCTAAGCTTTAAGTTCAATATAAAGAATAAAATTGCCTTTTTTCCCCGCACTCATAAAAAGAAGAAAAAGAAAAGAAGATGCAAAATCGTAGAACAGCATTTTTCAGGTTTACACAATCACCGGTTCATGTAGCTCATTAACCTAAGACACCACCAAAGCCAAAAGCTTGGCAGCATTTACTGTAGGACATTTATACTGGTAATGATGGTTGACATCTAGAACACCAATCTCAACATCCACCAAAAAATGGCGGGGGGGGGGGGAGGGGAACAAAACATCCACCAAAAAATGGCGGGGGGGGGGAGAACGAAAAAAAAAAAAAAAAAAAAAAAAAAAAAGAAAAAAACTAACAAAAAAACCCCCAACATTCCTTGTTTTAAAGGCCAAGTCTAACTTGTATAGAAAGACTTAACAGTCTTGTCCCAGACCACACACATCTGTTACAAGAGACCTCATACTGTAGATGCATTTGAGAAGTTATTGTGTCTTACATCATACATCTTTGAAATGACAATTTTTATATCAGCTTTGTTTTCCCTCTCTGATATTTCAAATACCAAGATATTTGAAGAGATATTTTGGAATCAATGTTAAATATTACTTATTATAAAATAAGTTTGAGTGGGTTTGTTTTGTTTTCTAGGCAAGAGCCGCATAAGAAGAATATGGTCTGGATATGGAACAACATTGACAAATTTTAAAATGGTCAGTGTATTCAGCAGCTGTAAGATACTTCATCTTCAGATCCAAGTCTTCTAAGTTATTTTCATAGGAAACCCCCCCCAAAAAAAAACAACCCAGTGTAAGTCACTACAAACCTTATCTTGCTTTTTATCTTCTGACTCATTACTGGATAATCTTGTCTTAAGTTTCACTGAGCCTTCTTTAAAGATATCTCCAAACCCAACACCTCGGACTTTCTTTGGCTGTGCTGGTCCAGATGCAGGTTCAGTCGTATTTCCTGGAGAGGGCACAGGTGAGGTAGGACCACTGAAAACAGACTCTGAAAGGAGGGAAAAAAAAAATTTTGGTTTAAGATTGGAAATTATTTTCTCTTCTTGGGGGGGGGGAAAGAAAAAAAAAAAAAAAAGGAAGTGGGAGTAACATAACTGAGTGCACTGCTCTTGCTAAACATCTTCTTGAGGAGCATTATTGTAGCTGTAATACCTCACATTTGTTCCTGTTGTATATTTAACTTAAGAGCATTTGAAATGACACCAGTATTGCACTAAATACTCTGGGCTACTAAGTCATTAGATTGCTCATATTGCTTGCTATTCCAATTATCACTCAGGCTCCACAGCCTGTTAACATCAATGTTTTCCATTAGTTTTATGAAACACTGTTTATGCATTCTCTAAATATGAAGGTTTAGTTCAACATTTAAAAGCTTGTCATTTGCACAGCTACAGCTGCTGAAAGTGATAATCAATAAAAGTCCATAATGAGTCCTACCATGTTTCAGTAGCCACAGGGGGGAAAACAGTGTGTTTCAGCAACAGAATGCCTTTCTGGGCACAAAACCAAAATTTTCCTTTTGCTCAAAATGCACTGTCAAAATTACTTGAAGAGTTTATTGCAAATTTAAATAGCTTTTTAAGCTGGTAACACCTAAAACCTATTTTAAAAGAGTTCAGCATTCATATCAGATATAGTTGGCTGAGATAAATACTTGTGTTATCTACCAGTGATTAAGGATTCTTTAAATCTTTCAGTCTTAAGGAACAACATTTATCCACCCCCAAAAAATGTAGTTAAAGAAATCTTAATTTATGTGTTAGGAGCTTTTAAGACCTCTATATTCCCACCACCGCCCAACTTTTTTTTCCTCTTTTTTTTGTTTTGTTGGTTGGGTTTTATTATTTTTTCCTTTCCTTTTCTTTTAGGTTGCAATCAAATCTGTTAAAACCTACAAACTAGCATTCATAGGCAAGCTATTTCCACATGCAGAATGCCAGGAGATGGTAATGTAAAAGTAGAGAGCTTTTAGAAACCAAATTCAAAATAGCATCCACATCTTTCAGCTTTTCAGTTAAGTTCTTTTCAGTGTCTGCATGTCTGGAAATTGCAATAAAGATTAAAGCCTCTTCCTTCCACCATAAATTTATGGTATTTTCATAATACTGTGAAGTTACATCGCTCTTGACTTCAGTATCTAACTTTTTCTCAACTGAGTTACTACCCACTTAGTTATATCCCTCTTAGACATCTAAAAGGATAGCTAGATATTTCATTGATGAGTAAAGCTTGCACATTTGAAAGACCACAGTTCAGCAAATGGAGGTACGGAGAGAACTAGCAGATACTTGAGATCCTGATTGTGAACATACTGAACATTAAATAACCTCTGGGGGGTAACGGGCTGAAAATCATAACTTGTTAGTTAGTGGCAGAAAATGTAATTGCTTCAAATTACTGTTCTGTCACACTGATCTCAGTGTTCAGGAATTAAGACTAACACATGCCCATTTGTAAATTCATCTCTCCAGACCCCACTAAATTCAGGGAACTTGACTTCCAAGGAGACAGCCGCTGAGCTATTTGGGACTGCTGAAGTCAAACAGCTCTTGTTTTAAGATTCTGCAATTATTCCTACAACTTAGAGGGAAAAAAAACATTAAAAAAAAAAAAAAATCCAAGCCAGGCTTTTCTTCCCTATCTCTGAGCAAACCCTTGTCAGAAACAATCAATACTGAACATCTTGTAAATGAAAGTGTGCATTACTAAGAAGAAAAAAAAAAAAAAAAAAAAACACTTTTCCCCTTGAACATACACAGCTGTCTTCAAGCATCGATTAACTTGCATTAAGTTGTTGTTCCCAAAGAACACTCCCATTCTAGTAGTATCATATCACAAGTCCCCAGCCTTCAAACAGGTCTTCATAGACAGAATGCCTCTAAGGTGCAGTTTTAAGGGAACAAGTAACTGCCTGTAAAGCATGCACCTGCCTGACACCATTCAGCACTCACAGTCTGTCTGCTTCTGCCCAAGCTATACAGCCATAGCCACAAAGGAATGCTAAATGTAAACACATCCTTAAAAACATTTTATTGTTAGATTAAAACAGTGAAGAACCAGGGCCCCCTTCTCAGGATTCTTTTTAAGTTGAATCAGAACAGTACAAAGAGCCTCAATTCAAGTTTTAATTCTCAACTGACACAGTTAAACACTTAAGTTCTGTGTTAGAGAACTCATGTCTGTGAGAATAAGACTGAGAAAAGCTATTAAATGGAAAAGCTCAACTTTGAATATGATCGAATTTTGAGTAGTGATAAAATGCAGAATGTACATTTGCAAGATCAAGACCTTGACTGCAATTTTACTACAAGTGCATTAGGAGCAGGACAGGTATCTTCATAGCTAGCATTGATATTTTCTAGAATTACACTAAATACTTCCCGTTCTTAGGAAGCTTGAATTCTTTACAACTTTTGTTGTGATATAACCATAACACTCCAAATTCTGGCTGAGATCTAAAATGACTTTGCTAAGGGTTTACAACAGAATACCACCTGTGTCATCCAGAGAGTCCTGTGTTTCTCCATCATCCACCACTTCCAATTCTTTCACAAAGTTTGAAGGAAACAACCCTGTCCTGCCATTTAGTGTTCCACTCCACCAGCCTTCTTCTACCTGTGTAGAAATATTTTGCACATTACTAATAAAGCAAAAGGCAATTCTTATCTATTCCGCCTATGCTTCATTTATAAAACTCTACAAACAACTCTGTGGAAGTTCAAATGACCATGATTTTTCTTTAAAGAAGCTTTCCAAAGATGTAGAAAAAATAGGCAAAAAGAAGAGCAAGAAAACATTTTACTGTCACTTCAGCAATGATCCTGAATCATGACACTAGCCCCTGCCAATTAATCCAGAACAGCAGCAAGATGTCCATCAACCTTCTCAAGGTAAGACAGAATAACAGGCATTACACATTTAACAAGAAGAAAAGATCAAACTGCTTAAGAAATGAAGACGCAGCTTTTAACCTGGCTTTCTAAGAAAATTTTTGTGGATTCTTGTTGTCCATCTATCTTTTCCTTCATATGGTCTAATTTCTACCCAGTGCTACTCCCACTGGCCTCATACCCATTAAACAGTTTCAAACAATTTTGATCAAAAGGCACAAGTTTCAAAGATACAATTCATACAGATAATGTTGGATAGAACAGAGAAAAGTCCTTCAGGGCATCACAGAGTAATGGAAAACTAAGCTGTCCATTCCTTCTAACAGGAGGAAACTGGCTGAATAGCACATGCTTGGCTCTAGTTGGGTCAGAAGGTACAGACACGTTCCCATCAGAGCTGGCCAGCTGCCAACAGTAGCCAAGGTGCACCAGGATTCTGTGGTGGCACACAGCAGTCCTAAGGACAGAAGTCTGCTGGATGCCAAATTTTGTTGGCTTTGCTATTCACAAAACCACTCATTTTTGCACTGGAAAGAAACCCATTCAGGAATTAGGGAACATAATGACTCCAGTGCTCAGTTATGTGCTTGGATTCCTCATGTGTCATTTACACTGCAATACTTACATTTAATGGAATATTTATGAGGAATAGCCCATGGTCCGAAGCAGAACACACAACAGCTGGGCATACATAGGTGACATTGTAAAACGGGGCCAGAAGACTGAGTAAGAATTGTGCTTTTCAAATTTATGAGCAGTTTTCAAAGTGTCTTAAATAAATCAAATGTATTTGCCTAATGAGCACCATTTAAAAACTATAATTAACAAATTTTCAAAAATATTTCATTTTGATTGCTATTTCAGGGCTGGAAAGCTGTTTTGAGACAAGAAAGAAAAGCAACGGGGGAAGAACAAACAAGGCAAGCAGCAGTTGTTTACATTATCTTTTTTTAGCCATGTTTAGTAGGTCACTACGCCTGACACACAGGCACAGTTTTTAAATGCCAGCCTACCTTCAGGCAAGCAAAATGCATGCAAAACCTGGCAGCTACAGAGACAGACAGGCAATGAAAAGAACATTGTTACTTTAAAAGACTTTCTGGTGCTTAAATATAGCTTAGCTGTGGATGGTTCAAATCCAGAGTCTGGTCCTCTGAAACAAATTTTAAGCCCAGATTACTTGCAAGCGCTGACCTGGCTCCAGCACCTTGTGCTTTACATAGCATATTACAGAATACTATAACTCGAATGCCCTGACTCACCGAGAACCATGAGAAAGGGACTTTTAATGCTTATGATACAGAGAGCAACTGGAGCATCCACTTATTCTTCTGCCAAGAAATAATTTCAGCAAAGCACTTTACAGACTTGCAAGTCAAAGTGATGCCAATTCAGAAAGTGTCAGCAATGAAACAACAATTTCTCGAGCATACTTGCTTTAGCCTCCTCACCACTTTTACAGAAACCTGACTATATACAAACTGTGTTACCAGAAAAGCTATCTTTAATCATCATTAAAATACAGGTTTAAAAAGTTCTACATGCTTTGTTGGAGAACATCTCTGTATCTCTGCCATCTGCCTTGTTAGGGCCCAATTTCACAACTCATATCTTCCATTTCAAAAATCTTACCACATGATACAATTTCCACAACAGGGAGTTACAGCTTTGGTACACATATCAGTACTTTTATTTTAGCGTGAATTCTACCAACTTATTTTTGTAAGATAACGAAAACTCAGACTTCTAAACAAAAGGGGAGTAAAAAAAAAAAAAAAGCTGAAACAAGAAGTTCTGCAGAACTCCACTGATGGAGTCATGTGAATTTCAATTATGCTTGATAACACAGCATGCAAATACTACAAAAATAAATCTGCTATTTAGCACCACATCTGACGCAAGTGGGGGGAAAATATAAAGCAGCAACAAAGGTGTTACAGCAATGATACAGTTATCCCACTCATTTTGTGCATGTAATTTGCACTTAAACCCCACATGTTCTGTAAACAAAACCCCTTGTGGATTCAGCCAGAACAGAGCACAAGAGCCTTCTTCCCTAAATGCTACTTCTGATCCTTGTAGCCTGCTCTCTTCAATATTAGCCGTTTATTCTGATCCCATCTCCCTCCACTTTTGATTTCACTATCAGTAGTGTCAGTTGTAACTACTCAATTTATGAAAACAATTTCAAGGGCTAAATACTCATTCTCAGGTATACCTCATCCCTAGCAGCGTTCAAGGCCAGGTTGGACAGGGCTTTGACCAACCTGGTCTCATGGAAGGTGTCCCTGACTGTGGCAGGTAGGTTGGAACTAGATGGTCTTTAACCAACTCAAACCATTCTGTGATTCTGTAACTGGTAGAGCAGATACCCTCATGGAGCTGATTTTATCTTATTTTCCCAGTTTTAAGAAGTGACCAAACAATCTTTGCTTGATGTAACAGTTATGAGTTGCCTACATAGATATAAATTGCATCTTTTACATATTAATGGAAGTGAATCATTTCACAATACTGAAGACAAGATACTCAAGACAAGGTATCCCAGCATACTGCACAACCAAGAGAATGTATTTTCTACCATTTTTCCAATTTCTGGTCTACCAGTACAGTTTCATGATGCAGAGCTAAGGTACACCTGTCAGGTCTACTCTACACCATCATAAAAACAGCATGCAAACAGGATAGAAACTATGAGTTAGCTACAATATTTTTTCTACCTGACAGCATTTGGGAAAAAAACAACACAAGAATAAAGTAAAACCCATCTTTCCTTAAGAAACCAGATGAGGAAATGCTTTGATCTTTTTATTCTGTTTGGCTACTTGGATCATCTCTATTGCATCACACTGAAGACCCCTCCTAAAATAATTCCAGATGTTGACACATGTGACCTGAAACAGCAGCTTCTGCAACAGCTTAGTGCACATGCTGCCTCTCATAATGCTTCCGTTGGGCCATCTGAAGTCATAACTGCTGTGTACAGGCACTACTCAAATTAAACTGGTGAGGTTATCCAGGAGCACTCTGTTACAGAACACCCACTCACAATGATCCTTATGAAACTGTGATTTTAGTGAGCAGGTTTTACATGTCACTTGCTCTGTTTATTCAATTCCATAAACCATTAGTGCAAATGTATCTAAAGGCATAACTTCTTCCTTGTTAGGAAAATGGAAAAGTCCTTCCTGGCAACTGTCAGCATCCTAAAGAATTAGCACTCTCTTCAAAAGATGTCACGCATGTGAAAAGCACAGCCTCATAAAGCTACTTACAAAGCACCCCCAGACATATGGCCAGGAAGAAATCTCCTTACCCAGACCTTCAGGAGCATAGTAAGAAGAGATGTCACAGTGAAACTCAGAGCATGCCACGCAGAAGTTTTCCACCTAGTTCTGAAAAGGTTCCTGCCACAATCACTCTAGTCTCTTCCACAGGGTCCCTGACAGATTTTGCTCTTGTAAGAGGTATTCTTCCCACATATTCAAGCCTCCCACAATACAAGTTGCTGTTAAATGGAACAGATAGCAAGGAAGCACGTAGGTTGGAGAACAAACCCCACCCTAAACCCCTACTCACATGCAGAAAGCCATTGCCATCACTGTCTGAACATCAAGACATATCTTTAACTGTATTTCTTCAGTGAAAAAGGAAGGCAATAGAAATAATAACATGCTATTGAGAGCATTTATATGCTCTATATTTTTGTGCAAGCGGCTGATGTATGTTGTATTACAGATACAGGCTTCTATGCTGAATACTGTTACTATATTAGTTCAAAGCTTCAGTGAGTTTGCAAGAAAGCATGAGACTGGAAAAATCAGGTCAAATAACATTTTTCACCTAAACTGAGTAAGAGTATATCAACTTAAAAGCCACTGGTCGAACAGTTTTAGCATAAACATCCTAAAAAACAAGATCACAGACAGGGCCAAAGAACTGTAAAAGTCTTTCAAAAAAGGAATCTGTGTAACAGATCATATTTATTGCTGTGATAATCAAATGCTTCTCATAACATCTAGCATCCATTGATTTAGGATTAGAACCTGAAAGAACTCCTAAACTTAGCTTCAGAAACACTACTTCCCATGTTATTCTTCTAACATCCTTGTAATTCATTTAATCAGACAAAGAAACAATTTGACTTTTGGCCATATAAAGAGACTATCAGCTCTGTAAAACAGCTTACCTCTTCACTGATGTCAATCACATCCCCCAGCTTGAGTTCCAGCTCATCCTCATTCTGTGGGACATATTCAAAGAGCACTTTACACTGCCGCTTCTTGGACCCTGGTTAAAGGAAATGGCAAAAGTAAGAACTCTGGTAAAGAAAACTTGTTTTCTGCAGTTCCTGAGGGTTACATCCGACCAGAAGACCCACAAACTAACCTGAAAGTCTATGCAGATTTTGCTGCTGGTTTTCCAGTTTGTCTGTGTCACTTTAGGCTGGCAAGCTGTATTTTGGAACTTGAAAATCATGGAGCTTCACAGACTGCCAATTACAAACTAATGCTACACTGCCAATTACAAACATGCCATAGAAAACATGTTGACACAAGCAAGTCAGATAAACCCTCACTACAATGATTTTTCAAGCTGTTTCCTGAGCATAATCTGCAGGAATGACAACCACTGCCAGCTGCAGTGTTAGCACCTGCTTGGAAGAAAATGTGCAAATTTGAGCCTCCACTCTTAAGCAATCCTGAAAGAAGTAACACGTTTTGTTCTGCACAACAGGGAAATGCCAACAGCCTTTCTGTCCTCTAACAAAGACTTTGCTAACTACAGCTCTGAGGTAATGCTAACATTTGCTTGGCTCATATTTCAAAATCCAAACTCATTTTTATCTGCCAATGCAAAGCCCCTCCCTTTTCTCAGTACCAGTATAGAGTTGAGAAATTCAACCTAAGCTTCAACTAGCAGTGTTTAACAAAGGCAAAATTAAAATATAGTGCAGTCTTTAGATGTTTACCATGTAACATTAAAGCTTTGCAGGCAGTAAAAAGACAAAGTGACATCCCAAGAGGGGAGAGCATTGAAGTGGCTTCCAACAATTCTTCCAGCCAGAGTGGTGTGAACCTACAATTGCCCAATTACTCTGCACATATCCTGGAGTGATGCTACTGCTGAACTCAGAGTTCTCCTTCAAACAAGTAGCCATGCCTTCAGACCTTTTCCACAACAGAGCAGCCAGCGTGCTTTTGAAGGCAATTGTCATCCTGAGCTATGACCCACACAGGATCCCTAAACTCCTTAAAAAAAAATCTGCCACAGTTTAAGAGAATATATGAAACAAATGCTTGAAGTGGTAAAGCTTAATCTTGTAGAAGCTGTATAGTTTCCATACTCTCTTGTACTTTGCACTCCTTCCACACTCGAACTTCAGCAATTAAGATTAGCAATTAAGTATCAGAACACAGATACTGCCTCCAAGATTGATCCTTGTCTTATTATAGCAGAGTTCGAAGTCCAAAGACATTTAGAAGACCACCTTACCGAGCATCCTCTGTACAAAACACCAGGCATCCAAATAATACTCAGCATCTAAAATTTCTGAGAGGGCTCACCAAATCAAGAATTTTCTGCATGCTGGTATATGGTCTGTGCTCTAAAGAGCATAAAAGGGGCAGGAAGCAAATAAACCAGAAGAATGAAGCTCTAGGAGTTATTTCTAATAACACATAATTGCCCACCTAATACACCCTTCTTTTAACTCCACTGAAACTCATATATCAGCCCAGAAGGATTGTTAGGTTAACAGTAGTTGCAATAAACGGTTCACTGGCCTTTACTACCTCCTACCGCGCTTTCAGAGCTCCTTCTTTGTATGAGATTAACCGATACCAGAGAAAAAGGCACATTAAAAAGTCATGGCCATTTTGTATAAATCTGATCTCAGCATTCCTTTTCATATTGCAATTCTATCTAAATGGGGAAGAGGGGAAGAAAAAAAAAAAACCCACATACACATTTCACATGCAGAACTCACACAAGGTCTGATTTCAGTGATATGTAGTTCAGAATGTACTGCCTTCCAGTTTTGAAAATTCCTAGACTAACCTAGAAAGCTAGGAAATCTGCTTGGAAAAAACCACTCCAGCTTCACATGGTGCAGGACTACTGGGCTGTAAGCCCTCAGGCAACTGTTTCCAAAACAACTTGCCTGGCTTCAGGTTTTATTTGTTTTGTATGGAGTAAACCAAATTCAGCCCTTTCTTGCTGTAATTTAACACACCTTCTGTATTTTCCTTTTTCTGAACAAAGGCAGCCATCTAACTGATAGGAATAGAGCCTACATCTTAGTACCCACCTGGTATAAGATACCTGAGAGCAATGTATATGAGAAAAAACACAAGGGATACCCTAGGCAGAGACAACCTCACTGCACACTGGAACCTTGCTATCAAAGAAGCTTAACTTAGTTGTTAACATTGTAAACCTCATTTCACCAGGTTAGGAACCAGAAACAGGAAGACAACAAAGCACTGGGAATCTTTTGAAGTGAGTGAATGACTGCCCAGGCACAGAGCAAATAGGATCTGCAGGAGCTGTTTAAACAGTCTTCCAGGAAAGAGGGAACAGCAAGTAAAATGGAAATGCAGAGACTGTCATCATGCCAAGTAAACAGTTGTGTGCTTAAAGGAAGGTACGTGAACACTACTTTCTTCTAGGAGAATGAGACTAACCAGAGAACTGCAGAGTTTGAAACCCAGGTTGTACCTACTACCCTGGCCACAGCCACCAGCACAAGACATGCTATATATGACATCATTCTAGGGTTTCGGAGATGAGCAGGACAAGTAGGCAGCCTCTGAACTAGTATCAGATCACCTTCTTAGAATCACAGAATCCTAGTTGGAAGGACCTATAAGGATCAGGTCGATCCCCTTTCAGAGCCTGGTGGCATTAATCTGGGAACAGCATTAATCTTTCAGGATAGATTTTCAAAAGCCTGCAGATGCAAATATCTAACAGGCACTTACACACTATTGCAAATATGCATATAGAGATCAAGTCACTAAAAGTGATTTTTAAGGTAATATCCTTAGTTGTCTAGAAGATGGTTTCAACAGATCTGTAAATCTGGTGGTCCCATTTCAGGGTTTTAAATGACAACTAGCGGTTCTTCTCCTTTTATGGGCAAAACTTCAAAGCATAAACAGACCAGAAACAGTAAGTTCAGAATTCTTTCTTTAAAAAAAAAAGAAAGCTTAAATCATAAATGCCTGTAATCCCTTGTAAGAGAGAGGAAGCCAGAGTAATTTAAAGCAGTGTCTCTTATAAGTGTCCAAATACAAATCACAGGTCAATTTTCTGGATGCAGGGAACACTTAGTTCTTTTGCTCTGGATTTTAGTCATCTTTTTAAATACAAGCATTAAAACGCAGAAAACCACAGATAGAGAGGCACCAAGTCTGTACTCCTGACCATCCTGAGTTACAATCAAAGGAAGACCACCACAATTTTTCTTAGACACCACCAACTCCACCTTATTTCACACTAAAAGCAAGCCTACCAAACAAGAGGAAGCTGAACTGCAGAATGTCTCCTTGTCACAATACCCTGAATTTCCAGCAGAACTTTTATGTTCAAAAGAAATGTCCACAGGAAGATTTTTGATTATCATGAAGAGGCCTACAGTTCTCATTCAGGTACCTGACACGATACATGCAGGGCTCACATGAAGCTACAGATCAAGTCTCTGGAATGTGGAAAGGGCTAAATCCTGTTCCCAGGAAAATTCATCTTTACTGCTGCTGTTGAGAAGTACATGTAAGTTTTCTGCTCATACATCCAGGAGCAGAATCAAAGCTTTTCCTACTATGTCTCTAGTTTTCCATATAACCTTAAAACTAAGTCAGACATTAAATAATTCATGTTTATTAAAAAAAAATAAATAATTAACATCAGCAGCTTACACAATTGAAGGAATTGGAAAGACTACATACTCTTCTTGAAGCTTTTGGATGGGGGATGAGGCTGAAATCCTCCTGCTGGAAGCCCATAGGTGCTCATACGTTGCACAAGACTGGCTACATTGCCAGATTTCTCCCTCCTGACTGGTACGGCATCATCCTTGGGTTCTACATCCTTCTTAACTTCCTGAAACAAGAGATTTAGAAGACTGAGAGGCCATTGAAATTACCTAAGAAGTCAGTGTTTTTAGACAAGCACTGCATAGGCTAACAGATTTCAGGTACTTACCATCTGGTGCGCGCTGATGTATTATACTCAAAAGTCATGGCATCCTGCAACTAAACATACTAAAGGCCTTAATAAACTTAACCCTTCCATATAATCATATTAGTAAACAAGTAAGCTAATGTGCTGAGAAAACTGAGGAACAGGCAGTATTTTAGCCACCCACTCCAACCATAAGTAGCTTTGAGCCCAGAAGTCTCTTATTACAACTCTTAAGTCACAGCTCATTTGAAAAACTGTTTCAAAATATAAATATGACTTCAATGACATACTAAATAACATATTTTAGTATATAAAACTGTATTCGGTGATCAGCTCCACTTCAGAAAGCTCAAAGGTTTTTGTTACAGAAAAGATACAATCATACTGCTGAAAGACATGAGTGGAAAAAAGTGAGATACAAGAAGCAGAGTGGGAGGAACTGAGGGGAAAGGTGTAGGAGGAAACTAACAGACACTATTTTTCTCATAAATGTCTCCCACCTTCCTATCTTTCTAAATTAAGGTGTTAGGATTGGAACTGAATGTGCTAATCAAGACTAAGAAGCCTAAAAAAAAGAAAGCACCAGTTCTTGACAGAAGAGGCATTGTACACAGCACTTACTCTGCTGCATCAGCTCGTTAAATGAGATTCCACCAGAGAACTGATACTCTGAAAGAAGGAAGTCATCACTTTGCACAAGAAGAAACCCATTAAGTCAGATCAATGGCCCATCTAGAGCATAACAGCTCCCAACAGCTGCAATCCCAGACGCTCTTTAGAGAGCTAGCTTGCAACACAGATCCTCCCACATTCCCAGAGCACCCATAAGGGTTTCATTAAGGAGATACATCCTCTCCTTTCTCATTTTCAGATCTGCAGATGAAGCTGCCTAATCCCTTTTTGCGCCCACGGTTCGGTCTGCCTCCGCAGCTTCCTTGGGGATAGACACCAGATATTCACTCTTTGCTACTTAAAGAAGCTCCTCTCTCTCTCATCTGCATTAAGCTGCCACTTTACCAGTCCCAGTGCGTGGTCCCCATCACTGTATTACAGTTTATCGTTACCTTCATGGCTGTGTAAACCTTGATCATATCTCCCCTTGGCTCCACCCTCTCAACAGTCCCAGCCTTGTCAGCCCCTATCTCACCAGGCAGTAGCTCCATCCCCTAAACTATCTATTTAGCTGCCTGTTCCCTTACTGGTCTCAACAGATTTGATGACACCTTGCATCCTGCTGGTGTTTTGGGCTGTCACTGCACTCAGAGATAAGAAGTTTGAAGAACTGAAAGCAAAAGTATGACATACCTATAAACTGATGCTCAACTCGCAACTGGCAGTTCTATGTAAGCATGATATAGACTACCTTTTCTTGTACGTATTTCTTGGCATCTACCTATCTCCAAGCCACCCTTTCCATCTGCTTAGGTTGTCGTCATCAGCATGGCATACATAAAGAGTTTTACAGCATAAGAACTACATAAGAGTTTTACAGCATTCACAAAATGGAAGTATGCTCTGTCAAACTCCCTCTCCAAATGACCAGAGATACTGAACAACGCTAGTACCGCAACTGGCTCCTGGGGACCCCATCACTGACTCTCCTTTACCCTGACAAATTACTGATAAGTTGTTTGATTCTTATTTTTTAAGTATCTTCCAATCCATAAAAGAATTCTTTCTTCTTTGGTTCCATGGCAACTTCATTCCTTCAATGACTTGACTGAGAGCTTTATCAAAGACTCTGAAAACCCAAATGTGTTACATCCACTGAATCTTATGTGCCTGTGTGCTTAGCAAGACCCTCAAAGCCCATCAGCTTTTCCACTGCAGCATTACAATGTCTTGAGGAAAGCAAACACTCATAAGTACTTTGTAGCTTTTTGTGATCCACTTCAGAACAATTCTTGCATTCACCATCAGTAGCCACTGGTTAACAACTCCACTGGTTACTGCAGCTGTAGCTGCAATAAAATATCTAATAATATTTGAAAACAATATTGGCAATGCATATACATATATATGCATATATGCTTACTAATGTTGTGTGAACACGAACTTTAAAACAACAAGACCCATGCATTGATGAAATGCCAAAAACATGAGAAAGATTCACCAGGACCTATGTGGTGCTCTCTGGAACATTAACTTAAAAGTAACCTGGGGCTTAATGTTCAGGAGAGCACCACATAGGTCCTGGTGCTTTTCAGCTGTCCAGCTGAAAAACTCAGAGGTCTAGAAGTCTACTGATGCTTTCCAACCTACTGCAAACCTCAAGTCAAACAGTCCAAAGCACCTTCCTATTTCCCAAAAGAGCAGAGCCAGTAGAATAAGCAAGACTACAGGCAGAACAAATTTTTCCTCCCGCTTACCTACATTACATAAAGAGGCTTTACAGAAAACAGGTGAGTAGTTCCTGCTGTGGACAGAGCCTTGGGCGACATAGTTTAGTGTGTGGTGTCCCTGCTCATGGCAGGGGGGTTGGAACTGTCCTTTCCAACCCTAACTGTTCTATGATTCTATGACTTCTCATCTGGAGATCTTAGCCCTGCTGAGATCCCATCCTCCAAGCCAGACACACACAAACACACACACCCCAAGCACCAGAAAAACACAGCATCCTGTCTACCTTCCATCTGAGCAGACATTTTACATTTCAAAGACTTGGTCATTCTCAGTCTTACTGTTGTTTATTGTCCAGTTATTTGCAAGTCTGATAAACCATAAGGAATTACATCTGGCTGCAGCTGAAAAGTTTTCCACCTCCAAAACACCTTTCTAGTTGCCTTACTCAAGACCATTCTGCTCAACTCAAAAACATAGTGGTGCGTAGAAAGTTGCCTAGAGGGGTTCTGTCTCTGAATTTTCTAAATTATAATCTTTTGCCATGCAATTTATACAGCCTCCAAAAGCTTCCAGCTGCTCCAGGAACTAATGCCTTCCCCAGTTAACCAGTTTCTTAGTCGTAACACTTGCTGATGAGGAGTCAGCTCCAGGCTCCTTCCCCAGGCCTGCACTTCACACAAGACTTCAGAAGCAGCTGCTTCAATAACTTTGTGAAAAGCAGAGAGATGCAAAAGGGGAATGGGGATGACAGGCAGCCTGGTGAAAAATATCACCTCCGTCTCTTTTTTATTTATTAGAAGAAAAAAAAAACCCCACAAAGTAAAACCACACCTCACACACCGTTTCCAAGTGCTAGAACAAGCTGTAAGGTAAACATCACCTTCACCAATAATTTGAAGTAAACAGACAGTACACTTTTAAGTTCAGAGGTAGTATTAAAGGCAGCAAAGTAATTGGCAGGTTACAAACAACAGGGAACAATTTGAGACAAAAGCAATAACCACTACAAATGACTGAAGACCAAAAATAGACAGAGAAATGCTTGAGCAAGCATCTTTTTTGCCAGGTTAAAGTCAGTAATCCAAGTAGTGATGGGTAGGAAACTCAGAAGCCTAATACAAGCCCAGGAATGACAAATTTGAATAGAAAGTATAGATTAAAAAGTAAGACCTAAAATAATTCTGTGAGTAATCTTGCAGTCAGATTTAAAGGCTGAAGATTTATTGATCAAGTGATCAGACACAGAGAGACTGGTAGCACCAGACTTTATGAAAGTTGAACACATAAATATGCAGTTAAGAGAAAACATCCTAATCCGAGACACACAAAAGGAAAGAAGATGCAATGAAAAGATCAAGGTGACTAAAGGAGCAAAGTACAAGTCAATCAGATTTACGATGAGCAGACCTGGGCAATGGACCAATACCAACCATGCTTGAGTCAGTCAACAGTGACATTTTGCTTCCTCTATCAGAAAGCACTCTGACTGTAGCATCACATGAAGGTGCTTTGCAACAAGCAGAGGAAAAATACCCACACAGGAATCTGCTGCTGCAGCAGGTAGTGACAAATCTAGTTTTGACAAAGAACTACAGAAGAAGGGGTTAGGAAGCAGTGCATGGATAAGCCAGAAACTGCATTTTCCATATTAACCTAAGACTCTTTAAAACACCCTTGTAAAGCAAGCACTACTTCCCCCACTTCTTGTTCCAGAGGAACTACAGCATTAATTATCCTTCCTCAGGGCATTAAAAACCACATTATAACCAAACCAAGTTAAAGCAAATTCAGGAATCCCTGGTCTCCACACCTGCATGTGGTCCACTATACCACGGCCTGTATTTCACATCAGTCCTCAAACAGTAAGAAACTGCTCTAAGTTACATTTTCAAAAGCATCTTAGGATCCTCTGACATACATACTATCACCATTTCCAGCAGCTTTACCCTGAGCATCATTATTATGACTCTCTGAGCTTTTGGACACATTAATATTTTTTACAGAAGGTGTAATTTTTAAACAAGACACCAGTTTGGCTCTCCGAAAACTGCCACTAATTGATGCAAATATTAATAAATGCCCCATTAATTACAGAATCACTGAATAGTTTCGGTTGGAAGCCACCTTAAAGATCATCTATAGTTCCAACTCCCTGCCATGGGCAGGGACACCTTCCAGTAGACCAGGCTGCTCTAAGACACATCCAACCTGGCCGACTGGTGTCAGTGTCTCACCACACTCACAGGGAAGAATTTTTTTCCTAATATCTAATCGAAACCTAGCACTTCTCAGCTTAAAACCATTCCCCCTATAATAAGAGTCTACGATTAACACTAAATTTTAATAAGAGGTTGTAATTCTTATATGTCTGTTCAAAGAGCTGTCTCGATTTTCAGTGGTTGGCAAATGACACTGTCCACAGGTCTCATCTCCCAGGTACGACTATAACCAACCTGAACATGCCCAGGACGCCTATTCATTGGCTTCACAAGTAAGGCATTTTTCTTTCTTTGTTTTTGTTAGGTTTTAAGTAAGCCTCATATATCTAAACTATCAGAAAGAGTCTGTGCTGTGACAATACCAACAAAAAACCTCCGGGACACTTCAGCTTGTTCTGAGATGAGGCCACAAGGAGCTGCCAGCCAGGAAAGCCGAAATGAAAATCTGACATTAACTGCAGCTGGAAATTTTAATATTTTTATGATGAGAGTCCACTGCAGTTCAAGTCTTGTCAGTGTTTCCATCAGCAACACAGATTTTACGCATTTATGACTTGGCAGTAGAAGGTCACTACAGACTGTCTCTTGGCGTAAGACACGCTCAACTGGGAAGTAACCACCCACTCTTTCTGTTGCAAACTACAGCACTAGTCATAAAGGTTTGAAGTTTTCATAATCTCCACTAGACACATTTCACAACACTTTTGCCGAAATCATTACAGGCTGATATACAAAAATGTGTACCAAAAAAAAAAACATTGTGGTGATCTTAAAGGCATTAAAATTGCACCTGTCACAGTTTAACAATTTCTCAGGGAAATGTATATATTTAAGTAGAAAATCTCAAAATCATTGAGCTACAGGATTATTCTTCCTTATATGCAGACAAAAATTAACATCTACAGCCTCATGACGCCTTTTAAAATAAACAAATAAGCAGGCGTTCCTGACCTACTTTAAGCTAGCAAGCAAGCAAGTAGCCTTTCCACCATCAGCTGCTTGTCCACACAACGCTCCAGCAGGGATGGCAGGATTATTCTCCCCACCTCCCTCACCAGAAGTGAAGAGCACTAAAATCAGCAGGGCAGTGGAGAGAGGGGGAAAGCAGGGCAGATTACCTGAAAGGACACAAAGACGGTTGTAAATACGAAGTCTATTCCTGAATTACAAGGCACAGCAAAGCTCATTATCCAGCAAACCTAAATCCTTAGCTAGATTCTTCAAGCATAAATATTAAGACCTTAGTTGGCATCTCCTCCTATATTATACCACGAATAATAATCTTTAGACTTTTTACATTAGTTCCACAGTAAACTATGAAGCATCAGCTTGTACAAAAGCAACGTGCATTTCTGTTACTGACTGAGTATACTTTAAAGCAAGATCAAGCAGCAGAAAATGGTCTTAATCTCTAAAAGATGTTGAGATGAAGAATACGCCGAGGTAAATGTCTGAGCCTCCACATACGATCATCTCATCTCTTGTCTTCCCCATCAGAACAGCAGTAAAGAACCTATGGACTGGCAAATTAAGCTTATGATTCATTTTTCACTGGAAATAAGGAAATCAGAATTAACTTGTCACTATTTTAGGGGAGAGAGAGGAATTGGAAGCTTGTGATAGATCTACAGGCAATAGTTTTGTTTATATGAATGTACCTCTTCCCCTTCACTGCCTGCAAAACTAAAAAGCCTGTCACTGAAAAGTAGCATGTGTGTGGCTGTATATAAATGCATACAGAAATCTGTACAGCTGCATACAGAGTCAGCCATAATCTGTTCAAGTGCAGTGAAACACCATGATTCCTGGAAGACAAAAATCTTCATGTATCTAATTACTTAAGCACCAGTTACCTCTCACATTTACAGTCTTAGTTATGGCAAGAGACAGGAAAGCAAATGGCAGCTTTAACAGCTCCGGTTTCTTAAATCTAAGATAGCCTATGTCTTTCATTTCACCAGTGCCTCCTCCTTGAATAGAAAATTTTTCCTCATCTTCAATGCAGACACCCACAGAAGCTAAATATTTAATAAAGGCAAAGAAAGAAATATTAATAATTTGCAGCTACTCCTGTCTGTCCCATTCCTTTGCCACACTTGCCCTGAACTAAAGGAACAGATCAAGACAACTTATGAACCAAAATAGCTGTGAAGCTCCTGAGCTCTTCCCCTGGAGCATTCAGGAGGTCACAGCAGGTTCCACCTCTCAACAGGAAAGCTCAGCTGAGAGAGGTCACAAACTGACCCTGACTCCCCAGAGGATTAAACATTAGTCTTCAAAATAGAAACACATCATTTTAAAGATGAAAGTAGTTACCATCTGAAGAACAGTAACTTGTCTTGGTTTGGAAGACAAATTACCTCCTGGGCAGATTAACATGTGTCACGGGTTGATTTTTTGGCCTAATTTATGGCCAAAGTAGGGACTCTTTAACAGTAAATCATTGGGTTTATTTTTAAGTGCTGACCCATGCTCAGGCTGAACCAACAGCAAAGCAGCATCATGCCTCATCTTTGCCTCTTCAAAAACTGAAGAGGCTTCATATTCTGACTTTTGTACACCCCAGTCAAAGGCATTTCTGTTCAAGATTAAGGTTAGGAAAAAAGCTTCTGGCTAACATCAATCCCCAGCAATTTTCACAGCAGCTACTGCTACGGGAGCAATTTTGCTGTAGTTCCTCCATATAGCACACCATTCACTCAAAGGCCGTTATCAGCTGAGCACAGCTTTGGGAATTCCCCCAAATGTTTCTTACAAGAGTTTTACACAGAGCTATCCATTTATATCTAAAGTTTTTGCATGTTTCAGACATTAGAGTACATAAAGCAAGGATGCAAAGTTTTCATAGATAAACTGCCATCAAGCAATGCCAGCAGACATCTGTGGACTCTCTGTACAGCACAATTTCATAAATGTTGGACAAATATTCTCAGAAATTTGAATTATTAGCATTTGTGCCTGCTGCAGATTTAATCACAATTTCTAACTTTTTCCCTCCAAGAATAAAATACAACTAGCTGCAGAAGAACTGACTAAAGCCAGACTCACACTTCTTAACTTTGCAGACAGAACCCCAGCACTTCCATCTATTAAATCGCACCCACACCACATCATTGGTTTCTTGTTAAACAAATTCACCATAAGTTTAACAAGTTACCACATTTTACATATATTATGATCTATGCAAAATACAGAATGATTTAGGTTAGAGAAGACCTTTGAGATCATCGAGTCCAACCACAAACCTGACACTGCAAAGTCCACCAAAAGAAGTGATATGGTGACCAATCATATTGCCTCCCTACTAGGAAGAAAGCCATCATCAGTCAGGCAAGATATCACTTCTTTCTCACAATGCATAAACATATGGAATAAGTAGGAGCTCTGGGAAGCACTAAAAAAAAAAATATTAGAGTCACTTCAGACTTACAGACTAAGCCTTGAGCCATAGAATAAACGTATTACTTGCAGGTGAAGAACAGGCAAACAACTGGACTTTCCTAAATAAGGAGCACAGGGGGAATGTAGAAGCAGGACTAGAATTTCAGATCTTGATACAGGAGGTTTTTTTATTTATATATATGTGTGTGTGTGTGTGTATGTATGTTATTATACATGCATATATTTTACTTTACCTATATATGTAAACAAAAATAATTATTTATTGTGGAGAAATGGATACCTGTAAAGCTTGTGCCAAATAAGTGTCAAAGATTCTGATCTGAGGTCTGCTAACATTGGCAAAATACAAGAGACCTAGAAACATGTAGTGTTTTAGCATCCTAAGCAGTTTTTGCCAGTGTTAATAAGACTCCTTCCATCTGCTTTTGACAAGGACCAAAGCCCAGATGCAGAAAAGCACAGTAGTCAGATCACCATTCCTACCAACAGTGAAGCAAAGCATCCTAAATTAACAGGAGTAACTAAAGGAAGGACAGAGGTTTACATTAGTGTTTCCCAACCATTTAATTAAGAAAAAAGTCTTAAAGTATTTCTAAAAATAGTACCTAAGTATTTGATGGTGCTGCCACATTCACAGCCAGCTAAAAACCATTTTAAAATGTTAATTGCATTTCTTTTCTATTCTAATTGCTTATACCTATGAAAATTTAATTAGATTTCTTGTAATTGTTCTATAGACTAGCAGTTAACTTCCTGCCAACCACCAGTCACAAAAATAGTGCTTTAGATCAATGAAACAAAGAATCTCACATGGCAGAGGGCAAGACATAGATCCATCTTCCCCAGCACATTGTTTCATCAAGCTTCCCCCCCAACAAGGGAAAGCAGGAAGACACATTTCTTCTCCTTCTCCCAGTTAAGTGTCTCTGTTGCTGGTCCAGAGAAATGTGTCATCCATTAACCACTACAGATCCACTTTAATGTTTAATTCAGAACATCCTTTGCTCCTTCTCACCATCATCCTAGCTTCCTGCAGGATGCTGTACTCAGCTTTCTTCTTCCCTGCATCCCTTTTCCAGGGCATCCACCTCTTTCTATTCCCTGTAAAACCTCCAGCACTTGTGGCCACCTCTTCACAAAGCTTAAAGCAAGTTATAACATTCCCACATCTATGTCCCACCACAAGTCTTGCACAAAATACAAAATTAAATGCTTAAGAGATTCACTGAATATGGGTTAAAAATATAAATCTCAGCATCTCAGTGGAGATTAAAAGAGTTTTAGAGTTTAATTTTTAATTAAAGGTTCACACGTTAACTAACATTTTAAACTGAAAATGCATCTTGCTTTCTGCTCCTGTTTTGTAAGCAGATAGGTGACAGGGATGACTGCCCATCATCATCAGTTTCTAAGAGCCTGAAAGCTTATCACTCCAGACACGAATGAACTCACACACATTCACCAGAATAATATTTTTAGGAAGTGAAAAGTATCTAAAAGGTTTGTTAAGCCTTGAAAATATTTACCACATCTAACTTCAGGATCAGTTCATAATATGAGATAGAACTCAGGAAAACATACATTCAAGAACAAATTTAATACTGAAAACACTACAGAAGAGAGAAGCTAATTTCCCTCTCCAAAACAATGACCCAAACAAGAAGAAAATAAAATTCCCAAGCAGTGCAAGTGTTCTGGGATTACAGGCCAGATGAGCTAGCCTCACACAGTAAGTTTCAAGTTCACAAGTAGATTACCTCATTCAGCCTCATAAAAAAAGGCAAAAGAACAGATTTAATATTAACTGTACTGGGTGTACACACACGTTGATTTATTAGACATATGTCTAAGTACTAAAAATACAGCACTGGAATGCATGCCCAGAGCCTCCAGGATGTAACAAACATTACATCTTACAGTATGTGGATAACTGAACTTTTTGGTATTATTCTTGAATGATCTGCTAATTCCAGAATACATATTTATTGCTGTATCTTAGACTTACATATACAGTGAAGGTCCAAACTTAAAAGTAAGTTTTCTGCACATGTCCAGTCAATTGTCATTGATCAAGACACTGGCAGTGCTTCACGGAGTTTACTCAATGATGGTTGCAAACGCCATCTGATGGAACACACCCTGTTTGCAAGCTTCCAGCCAGGGAATGTTTACCTTTCTCCTGTGCTCAGAGAGGAATTCATAAAACTACACCCAAATCAAATATAAAAACTAAATAAGGACAGGCAAAAGAGCAGATGTTTCATGTGGTTAAACGAATAACTACTTGTACATGCCTGTTGCTTCTTCTGGACTAGCTTGTGCAACAAACCCTTACACTCAAACCAAGCAGCACTATGAGTACCCAGGAGTGTACAGCTACAACAGAGGAATATCCCAAGCCAATACACCATTAGAAAAGCAAAAGGCACATGTACAATCAAGGAACTTGAATAAGTCAAATCAAAGAGAGTTATTAGCATATTAAGTAGGATTCACATAAGTTGTTAATTACATTTTATCCTCCATCCTTCAGAACACTATTTCAAGTTTCCTTCCGTACCAGTACTGCCACTGAGGCTAAATGAAGGAGCCATTTCTATTTCTCACATGCTCTTGGAAGCGCAGTATTTGTAAACTCCCTATTTCCAAATATATTTTAAAATACTAAATATTAAAAGCACCACCAGGGTTCTCTTCATTCTGTGTTCACATTCAACCATGGAAAACTTCACAATACTACAGTTTTTTACTCTTACAGTGAAACAAGTTTTCAAATGCAAACTGAAACATTCTTTACAGGTGACATTTTAAAATGTGCTCATGTAGAACAAGGCAAGGGCCACGTTTTCTGCACTGAAATAGTTAACTTAAGGCAAGAATCTGTGACATACCAGATCTAATACTCTCAAGATAAATAACTCACATAACCACATAATTTTCTCATGCTGTATCTTCCTTATCGCTATACCTACACTGCTTTGGAATATGCAATAATTCACACATCCCAAACCAACATTGTTAAGGCAATAAAATCCCAGTGCTGTATCATCCCATCATACAGATGACACAAAAAGACAACCTGGCACACAGGTGTCCACAAGCTGTGTCAGTCATAGCAGCTGTACAGAGCAAAGTCTCAGACCATCTGTAAACTCAAACCAACCTCAAGACTTTGTTTTTCCTATCTTCATCCCAGATACAGTCAGTTTATGGAGAGAACTCACAGGGTCAGGGCCCAACTGACCCCAGCAGTCAACCCAGCAATTCGATTGCAAAAGTCACAGGAAAAATAATCCATGATGAGCCACGAATCTCAGTAAAAACTCTCATAAATGACTTTATGGCTATATATAATCAGTGCCTTGTGTATACGCAACAATGTTTTCAGCTAGATTTTTGGGGCTATTTTAGTATTAATTTTAGACACAATGGTTGCCCCCATCATACAGAAGACTCACCCAAGTCATTTATCCTGACATTCCAGATGCAAGAAAGCCGTTTCCTTGTTTATTCAGGACAAAATAGCTGGCTAGCAGAGATCTGCTTCTTGCACCACAAGCACAGGAATCATTATCACCGTTCTTGCAAATCCCAGGCATGTACTGATGGATGGGATTAGCAGAAGCAGCTCAGGCAAACCTGCACGGCACCTCCTGATAACACACTCTGCAGTGGTACTATTTTCTCCAAAAGCCAGAAGGAACAATGATTTGCACCGTCCTATCAGCAACAGGTCTTGAAGCTCCAGCCTGCACGCTCAAGCCTCATTCCTTGCCAGGAAACAAAGCCACCTTACACCCATAATTTCTCTCGTATACTCAGCACTGAAACCAAAATTGCTTAATATGGCTTTCAATCTTGCACGTTATCTTTGTTTCTGAGACTGAGAACTGACAGCTTTGAAGCAAGTATCACCTTCTTGCCAGCAGGGCTGCCTACCTCTGCCTGGGAAGCCAACGACACCTCCGAGCTCCTCAATCTCACCTCCCTATGCACGCCACTGTGATTAAACTTTCCTCAGAACAACAATAAGGCAAAGGAAAAAGCTGTATAAACTATCATTTGACTGACAGCAATTCATAAATTAACGCATATATAATTTTATCCAAGCATTACCTGAATGCAAAGAATTCAGACAGAACACCTAGCAGAAGAACAAACCCAGAAGTCCTGGACACAGATATGTGTTTTATTCCATGCTATAAAGACATCTCAATTACTTCAAACTAGATGTACAGGGCTTATCCTATATACATTGTATAAGAGCTTAGGCACAATTAAATGCCATAGTAACATTAAGAACAACCCAGAAGAGAGTGACACTGTCCCACCCACGATCCCTCCCAACTCCACAATTCCTGTTCAAAGTTCTGGGCGAGGTCAATTTTCTATTTTTGAAAAGGAATTAAGGAAGACGCTACGCTTGAAAGAGTTCTCAGCCAAAACTACTCTCTCCAGTTCACAGCACGTGCAGTGCTTAACAGCATCCCACCAGCAAGGAAAGAGGCAGCAAAGACACAGCCTTAAGAAGGTAGGTCAGCAGTACTAATACCCAAGCCTGGTGAAAGGAGGCTTTTAAAGGAAGGAAAAGGGGATTGGGTTTTGTTTTGTTCACACAAACACAGAGACCAGGAAGTTGAACAAGAAAGTAAACCTTAAAATCACCATTTTTAAAAGAAATTCTTCATGCAAGAACCATAGTGGTCTGCATTTCCTAAGGGTCCCTATAAACTACAGAAGGGTAGATAAGCTAAACCAAACCCAAGTAATTTTATTACACAACCAACTCCAAGGCCAAGAAGTCACACAATATATTAAATAAAATCTAAAACTTATACTACAGTCACAACTTTCACATTTGTGTTGCTGTTCACGTTCATTACCCTGAAACGCAAAGTCTGCTTAAAATATTTGCTGTTAAGAACATACAGAGAAATAAAGCAAACTTACCACTTCCAAGGACATATTTGCTTGAACACACACAGTGTTGCAGGGGTTTTTTTATTTAGGGAGAGGAAGAAAAATGTCACAACGAGCAAAGTTCACGTGTTAACCTGAGGAGGACCCAGGATCAGCACCGAGCTAAGCGGGAGCAGCTGCACACACCTGCACAGGCAAAAAGCTTTCTCTGAACCAGCTCTAAGGCCGACATGTCCTTGGCTGAGCCGGCAGCTGAAGCGACGCATATCCCAAACATGCTTGTTGAAGTGTCCAGTTTGCTCACCAGAATGCCCCTGAAGCCTACCAGCAAACTTTTCTACCTTAACTGATGAAAGCTACTAATTAATCTATCTGCTGCTCCTCCCTTGTTCAAGTTACTGCCTTGAGCTTGTAATAGAACTGGTTTTACTACCACGAAAAGCTGTATTACTCACAGTCTAGCTAGTTACTAAACTAATATAGCAATGAATAAAATTAAACAAGGAACTTTAGTGATAACATTCTCAGTCATGTATGGACAAACTTCAAAAATGAGCAGAAGGATGAACACCAAATCATCCCTTCCAGCTGATCAACACAATAGTCGGCTGGAGAGTGAACAGAGCTACTCAGAATAAACAAACAAGAAAACAGAAACAAATGAAAAACCCAGCCCAAAACCAAAAAACCTTCTACATCCTACAAACCTTCACATCTCCAAAAAGCTCACGTATTCAATCTAACAGCACTACTGCATTGCTTGAGCCTATAATGGAGATGAATGTGTGTGTGCACATTCCATGCTGTGATGAATTTTAGGAAGGAAAAGCCACTCTTAAAGAAAACAATACAACTTTGCTAGGTTTCCATTGTTAATTCTTTTCAGGAATTTTTTAAGTTGTTGTTTTTAAATTGCCCATACAGGAAGAGGGAAAAAAAAGGTGATAATAATGACAGGAACAAGAACTCCAGTTCAAATATTTCAGCCCCACTAAAAGCATAGCATATATGCACATAGTTCAAACAGGAAATTTCAAATCAGGTTTGGTTAATAAAATTGGATATTTACGCAACCCAAATCCAACACTGCATTACAGGCAGAAAATCTTTAAAAGGCCTAATGCTGAAAAGTGAATTCAAGGAAATCAGCTTCCCAAGTAGGCAGTATAACTGCTTGTACTTCCTTTTTTTTTTTTTTTTTTTTTTTTTTTTTTTTTTACGTAGTTTGTTTTTTTTTTTTACCTACTTGTTTACCACAAGCTTTTTCACCACCCCTGAGCTCTAGTTTCAAGACTGCTTTGGACATCCCACCTCAACTTCTCTCCCAGCTTTTACAGTACTCCATGCTCTGCATCCAAGGCATTGTCACGCTAGCATCTGAGGATGTTTTGGGGACTTTATGGGGTTCCCCTGAATTGACTCCACCTGTTCTCTTTCTTCTAATGCAAAACAGTGGAACTCAGCACCAAGAACTGCACCTTTTGGGGCAGACAATCTCAGGCTGCTGGTTAACCTAACCTAATGCAGGAATATCTTGGGTCCCAGTTGGCACTAGGAACTGGGCACCACCAAGCTCTGATCCTTCTTCAGGATCTCACAGTCAATGGGCAAAATGTTTGGGTAGAAGTCAAAAACCAAACCCAACCAAAAACTTACCAGCAGATGTTATAAGGTACCAAGCATCACAGCAGCAGCCACAGGAAGCTTCCATATATTCCGTCCTGCATTCGAGTTATTTCAAAGTCATAGAGTGCTTAGCTCACCTACTTGCCTGTGCAACAAATTAACTCGTTTGAAAACACAGTGTCAACTTCTTTTGCTGCACTTCTGACAGGAAAGACCCAATTGCTACTACTACACAAAACATAAACCTCCTGCCACTACATGCAACTCTTTTGCAATATTTGGAAGACTTGAGAAAAAGAGATAGACATAATCAAAAAGTATTTGCTGCATGACTAACAATTCCAAATGAAGCTGATAGCACTTGTTCAAACAGAAAAGACACATTTGTCAAAGCATGCAGAACTCGAAGTATGAAAAGTAGTGTAAAATGGCAGTAAATCCTGTGTACTAGCAAAGCCCAGAAAGAGGAAACAGAAGGGGTGATGATAGAGTCTGAATCTGGGGCACCAAACACACCCAGGCAGCATGAAGCGATAATCCTCCTGTTGATATTTTGGTTGTCCTTCAAACAGGCAAGAAACAGCTGCACGCTGCCTGGCAGCCAAGGACAGTCTGCATCTTGCCACAAAGGCAACAAGCTCTTTTCCTGCCCTCAGACAGGATGAAGAAGAAAGATTAACAAAATGAGTGAAAAGCAAACTAGCTGGAATTAGCACCTCCCCTCCCCCCACAATTCTCCTGCAGATGTCTGATGAAAATCAAAGGCTTCTTTTAAAGAACTCATTTATCTTCTCTAAAAACACCTATCATTTGAAAAAGAAAATATGTCCATCTTCACCCTGTTTAATCTGTCATATATTTGTTATGCTTTTAAATATTTTGTACATGCAGAAGCCAGCCAGATCTAGTGGATAACACATGTGTTTTCAGTTTCAAATGCTAATATCTTTCAAATCAACACAGATTATAATTTACCATCCATATTCTGCAAGGAGAGGTTATACTCTGGCCTCAGTTCAATCCTTAACAAACCAGCACCAATATCACAAAAAACCCAAATTTATCCATATAATGAATTCAGGCCAGATCCCCATCTAATGCATGAAATTACACTCATAACAAGAGAATAAGAAAATTCTTTCAATAAGGAATAAATATTCAAGTATGTTCCCAGAGGTCTGCATCCAAATATGCAAACCTTGGTGCAACTTTTGGTTCTGTCACATCAATTTGCTCTCTCTGGTCACGTTTCTACTGACCTGACCCGAGACATCTACCCCATGCACCCAAGTTTCCCCCAGTCCTCCCAGCCTAGTGTCATTCCAGATCTTTCCACCTCACTGCATCTTTCAGATCCTTAGTCTCCTTTCCCTGTCCTGTGCGTCATGAGAAATTAGCAATATTTTTCCTTCTTTCACATCCTTCTTGTCATTACCCCTCCCAATGAACTTGCTACACTTCTCTACTCTTAACCCTACAAGTCCTTGCAGGAGCTGTTCCTACTTTGATTGGTAAGGCACCCCTTCTCACAGAAAGCTCAGAAGCACACAGAGGCCGCCACCACCACCTGGTGATGCTGAGCTACTGGGTGAGGCAGCAAATGAGTAAATCCAGTTCTCAAGGGACTTTCCTTGTTCACAAGACCAAAGTACAATCTTGCTTCATTTTATTTCCACATTCTTCCTGAAGTTCACCCACAACCTGCAGGTGTTAACACTGCACATGGCCAAGATGAAGCATTTGAGTTCAGTTGTTGGGGCTTGGTATTAGCACCAGACTGGTCACAGTTTTTCACAGATCCTGGCCATTCAACAACCTACAGCACCACCAAGTGAGATCAGTTGAGGAGGGGGAGGCAGAAAAACCCCCACTTCCCCAGAAATGGTCTCTATCACTACCTGTAAATTGACTTTTAAGAAGAAACTATAATCAAATTGGCCATCAAGAAAACCACAACTTCAAACTTCCCTAAAAATTAATTCTTTCCCATCATATCATCACTGCATGACAGTCTTCCACAGCCTATGCACACCATCTTAAAAAGTTCCCAAAATCAGCCTCGTAACTGCACTCAACTCCACACCAAGAAGGCAAGTTATTCCCTGCTGTCATGAAACCAGAGATAATTTTATTCTATGCAATTTGCTTTCCACTTCTCCAAATTCCTATGCCACCTAGAAAACTGACTGCGCCCTGTGAATCAGGATAACTGACCATGCCATGCACACACTGAACAGCCGTATAGTTAGAAATACCTGGAGCTGAGGTGCATGAGGACTTTTCAGAATCAAAATAATTTAAATTGAAGTTTATAAAAGCCACAGCTGCAGGAGGGCAAGAAAACACCCAACAAGTTTAGTGTTCAACATGGAAACAAGCCACAACTGACCCTTCTTTGCTGTTCAGTACCAAGCAGACAGTCTTGATGACACAAGAACCAGGGAAGAGCCATGGTTGATGCTTTCTTCCCATATGGCACTTGTGTGCTAACTAAATACATCATCAACACAGGAATCATTGAAACACCACTTAAGGTAAAATTACTATTTATACAGGACTCAAACCCCAAGTGGATTTTGAACTAAACTACAAACAACATAAAAAAAATATTAGACAAGTCAAAGGCATTCACACAAACTTGGTAGGAGACCCTGAGAACAACTGGAATATTCCCATCAGTTTTAAAAGTTAGATACTTAAACCCCTCTGCAGTAAATAAAAAATGACTAATTTTGCTTTTTCAGTCAGATGAACAGAAAAATTGTCAAATTTAACATATACAGTGCAAAGAAGTGTTTACAGCACCGGACAAATTTTCCCTTAGGTTTAGCGATATGAGAAGATCACAGTAAGATCCATTAGATACTTCTATTTTGCAAATAATTAGTTTCACTTTAAAAGAGACAAATACCTAAATTCTCTTTGAAGCTATACCAAGCAACCCTTGGAAGTTTCTAAAAAAGTTAAAAAGCATAAAGAAGCAAAATATAACGTCTCCATAACATTTGCACAGTTTAGATGAGAAAATATCTGCAGCTCAGTAGACTCTGAACTTCAGAGTATAATAGCACACTTTGCTGCTTTGCAGACTTCTTCATTGTAAGTAACTAATAAATAGGTGCATATTTAATATTACGTTTAGAAAATCTGTGGAGAAAACAGGAAAAAACTTGGAAGATATGAACAAGAATTTCAATTAAAATTAGGACACAAACACAAAATAAATATAAAAGGTTAGAGAAGCAATATCTCACAGCAGAAAACTACTGTAAGTTTGTTGCATGGGACCAGGTAAGACAGAGCTCCCAGAGAAGAGGCTCATCTTCAGTAACATGATGACTAACCCAAAGACAACACTGCTGCAGCCCAGCAGAACACTTACCTCACACCCTTCCTGTTTCAGGTATTTACTGCTGACAAATGGGAAGCCCAACCAGGAAACGAAACAAACTGAAAACCAATCTGATTCCATAGTTACCTTTCAGTTGGGCACATTCCCTGCCCTGCCCCTTTGCACGGTCACAAACTGGCAGTGCCAGCAATGGTGAGTCCAGGGTAGGGCCAAATTGCTCCTTCAAACAAAGCATCTTAATCCCAGCTGAAATACCCACACAACCATAGCCTAAGGATGTAGTTTTTCATTATAGCTGAGCTGACTGAGCTGTGACCCCACTTTCCCAACTCTCTCATGACTTCCTGTCTTCTGTAAGGGTAGGCTTGGAGGTTTGTTGTGGTTTTGGTTTCTTAATCAGTTCATCTCACTAAAGCAGGTAACTATGGCTACAGAGAACTGTTAATGCACTGCAGCAGTAGGAGGGAGACAGAATATACAGCACAGGGGTACAGACCAAAAGAAATGCTAAAGTGAATAAGAACAGCAGAACTTACACAAAAACAGCCTGAAAAAGCATACTAAAAAAAGATAATTTAAAAGATTGTCCAGTTAAAAAAACAAACCATCTTGTTACAAATACAACTGATGTGTGTATTAACCATTTCAATAGCAGCTAGCCTGCTGTATAATCACAGTAAAACCAAGTCAATGCAGAAAACTCACCTTCACGAAATTGTCAGGGAACATGCCCCTTTTGCCATTTAGCTCCCCTTCTAACCATCCTTCTTCTTCCAGTTTTTTCACATTCCTGATGATTTCCCCAACTCTTATTGTTAACTCATCATCATGCACTGCATCATAGTCATATTCCACAATATAGTCCACTAAAAAGAAAAAAAAACCCACAGTGAATGCAACTCAGACATGGAAATGCACCTTGTAAGCCATGCATGTACAGAAAGGCAGACCTAGCAACAAATGCTAAGAATAAGTGTTTCCATTACAGCAGCAGTCATTTGGGAATTGTAGTGTTCCCAACCATTTTGGGGAGGGGAAGAAAACTCTACAGTCACCTACTCGAATAAAGTAAATTTAGGAATATGACAGCAGGTCATATATTGATGGTGGTGGGTAGGATTTTGGACATGTGTGGTGGAAGGGATTGCTAGCAGTGGTTTTCTTCCCCTGGCGCCTAAATCCCAGCCTAAGATTTACCATTTATGAATCACTGCCCACAGGGCAATCATTTGTTACTCAATGCATATCTGGGGCCAAGGAAGGAGAAAGGTTCAAATTGTCTGTGTATGGTACATACTTGCTTTGTTAATTCTCATACTTGCAACTGCTATTATAGCTGCAAAAAACTGATTGTTGTGCACAGAATATTTTGCAGGTTTGATCCAAGAAATGTAACATAGCCCGAAGGTGTCCAATTGACAGTATCATACAACTTAAATTGCACAGACGTGTAAAAGGCACCCTCCTTCAGATTTATCTGCTTTTGAATGAAAAAAGAATAAGCACGCAAACTTGAATTTTTATATAATAAAATTTACTCGGAGGAATATTGCAATGTATTTACATACTTGTCCGTTTGTTGCCATGAGAGTTGCTTACTGACAGCTTAAGGCTTGTTTAGCAATAAAGGCTCATTTGTCCATCAAGAAATTCTGTTTATGCCAGAAATTTCCACAGATCTGCAGCGATCAAATAATCTTCCCTCACTAAGATCCAGTTAGGACAGCCAGGCACTACCAAACATAACACTATTTTCACTGAAACTTCCCTGTGCTCTACACATCGCAACAAGCACGCAAAGATGAGAGCACAACAGGGTCAAAAGTCAGAAATCCTGAATCCTGAATGGCTGCAAAAACTTTTTCCCAGGTTACTCTTTATTCTATCAGTGCATAATAATATCCAACAATTAATTCACAAATTAGGGAATTGAATGGGGTAAAGTATTATTTCCTGGTACTGAACTTACAGCTCCATTAAATCAATGTATAATTCTGATCTGTGAACAATTTTGATCAAAAGTGTTGCTGCATGCATGTTGTGATATATCCTTTATCCCCCTGTTGCCCGCAGATGAAGTCAGAAAACCCTCAGTAAAAAAACCCAGAACCACATCATGGTGCCATGAATACAAAAGAAGCCAGAATGATTTGTCTGGCAAACTATTTTCTGAATACACCCATTGACAAAGGAACCAGTTGAATATAAACACAAAGACTTAGTTTCCTTTAAGTAAGAAAACTTTTCTTCATCATGAACAGAAATCACCATCAGATATCTGCTCAAGATACACTTTCTGGAAATCCTAACACACACTTTTTGTACTGTATACATTACCTTTTTGTAGTGCATACATTTATTCTTGCCAAATGCATTCTCTAAGCTTACTTCAAAGCATCATATTTCCCCATTACTGCCTGCAGCAAGCATAGTAGTTTTGTCTTGCTTCTGCACTGAATTGTCTTCAGAGTTGCTGACATGAAATATCCCCTGGATAGAAAATACTGGCAGCCACAGATCATAAAGACAACAGCCATTCATCACCTACAGTCTGGAAATAAAAATGTCATCTTCTAATCAACTCAACCCAAACATTTTGGAAACCTATAAATGCATAAAAATAAGAAATCACCATCTTACATATTTCTCTCATGACAAACTGTGGTTTCAAGCATATTTCTGTATCACTTTATAGAACAGTTTTACAAAGTTAAACATGGAAAATGGCTCAGAACACATTGTCAGTCATGGTAAATACTTACAGCATTGCAGACTATGACTGGAACTGCCAAACACCTGGTCCTTTTTCCACAGAAGTAGTAAGTAACCATACCCACACTATGTCAACATGAACTAATTATTTTGAAAGCTCTTTTATTTTACTGGGGGAAACATTTCTATATTCGTGATTGAAATGCACAACATGTTGTTCATTTTGGTCACATCACCTTTCCTGACCGTAAAACATTGACTTGGTCATGCCAGCAACCAAAGGAGGATCTCAAGAACCTCCCAGTCATCATCTATGTGTCTTTGTGTTCCAAAGACAAATAGCAGTAAATCAATATCAGCTTTTTGTGTTTGAATTTTAGGTGCTGGATTTCCTCTTATCAATGATACTCAGTACCACCCTCGCTCTCATGGGCACATATACAAAACAGATCTAAACTTTGTTGTCTTACCTGTAAATTGGAGGGTTCATGGGGAATGTTACGGTAGTTTCAGCACATACTTTTTTCCCCACGTGACAACAGAAAGAGCAAGAAACTACACATCTCACTACTATGCGGTCCTCAAGAGGAACACTTACAAATTTTGCTTTTCAGTATTAGCAAGTAGCGCTGAATCAACTGTCCAGGTAATCTGGACTACAGTGTGACAGACAAGAAACCACTCTAGTACCAAAACAGTCCAGATTCAATAAGCTCTGAAAGGTCTTCAGGTAAATAATTACCCAAGTAAAAACAGTGGCCAGTGATGACAGAAAGTGTTTTTAGGGAATCACAACTCCTTACAACAACAATAATTAGGAATCATGGCAGTCCACAGATTACACTTCTGAATGCCTGAAATAGTTCTCAATGCTCCTGAATTATACCTCTGAATGCATCAAGTTCTTGCTTAAAAGTTTTACTCAAGAACAGATGTGACACTAAAATCAGTCAGCAGTAAGTTGGACTGCAGTAATATAAGCTGGGCAAAACTTTCAAAATTCAGAAAGTCTCAACTGATCAAAGGTGCAGCAGAAAACCTCAGAAACACAAACTACCAAACACACCTGTCTTACCTCCCCTCTGCTTTTTACACAGCTTTCTCAATTTCAAACCTAAGATCCATTATTTGTAGCTTAAAAGTCTGTAATGACCAAGTACTGGATGAAAAATAAACTTCTCAAGCTTGAGTATAAACACCAAAAGGTTTACCATGCTCTGACTGCATCTCACCCAAGGAAGACAACATTCTCCCGATTATTCACAGGCAGCATGGGCGATCCCAAACCACTTCCTTTGTCTTTTTCTTCTTTCTTTATCCTAGATCTCTAGCCAGTGGCAATCTTGTTTTGGCAAGAATTCAAATATAAATATAAGACAGCACCTGGCACATGCTTCTAACCAAAGGAAGAGGGAAGGAAACAAAACCAACCAATGAAACACAAATCAAACCAGACTCAGGTCGATTAGGGTATTGTAGAAAATAGATTGTAACAGACCAATAGAACATATTTAGAAACACAGGACCACTCTGTTTAGTGCCCTTGTAGCAGTCAAGGAGCTGGAAGCTCTGTTCAATGAGACAGATAGCTGGGACAGTGTCACCCAAGAGTACTAGAGTAGTGACAGTGGGAATCAGCAAAGATACATGGAAAGGAAATCATGCCTGACCAACCTGATAGCCTTCCACAATGAAATGACTGCTTCACTGGATGATGGGAAAGCCAGGGATGCTGTCTTCCATAACATTCTCATATACAAATTGATGGAGTACAGGCCAGATAAGTATAAAGTGAAATGGACTGAAAACTGTCCAAAATGCCAGGCTCAAACAGTTGTGATCAACGACATCTAGTCCAGCTGAAGGAGAGTGACCAGAGGTGCATCCCAGGAGTCAATGCCGAGTTGTTCAATATCTTCATTAGTGACCTGGATGATGGGACTGGATGCACCCTCAGCAAGCCTGAAGATGATAAACAACCATACAGAGTGGCTGACAGCAGATGGGTGTGCTACTATTCAGAGACCTCAAGAGGCTGAGGAAACAGGCCAACAGGAACCTAATGAAGTTGAAAGGGAAATGCCAATTCCTGCCCCGGGGAGGTACAACTCCATGCACCAGTACAGGCTGTGGACTGCTTGGCTGGAAAGCAGATTGACAGAGAAGCACCTGATGGACAAGAGCCAGCAATACATCCTTGCAGGAAAAGGTGGCCAGCAGCATCTTGGGCTGCATTAGGAGTACCACCACCACTAGCAGGTCAAGGGAGAGGATCCTCCCCCTCTGCTCAGCTCTGGTGACATCCACCCGGAGTGCTGGATCCTGCTCTGGGCTCCCCACTAAGAGACAGACATGAACATGCTGGAGTGAGCCCAACGAAGGATCACAAAGATGACTAAGGGACTTAGGGATCTTTATAAAAGGAAAGGCTGAAAGAGCTGGGAGAAAGCTCAAAGTGATCTTATTGATGAGGGTGTGGAAAAGACTGAGCACTGCACAACAAAAGCACAAGAGGCAGAAGGCACTAACTGAAACAGAACAAATTCCGCATAAGTATATGTATATATATATGCACACATAAATATACACACACTTAAGAGTGTGATCAAACAATAGAACAATCTGTCCTGAGGGGCAGCATAGTCTCCTTAGAGATGCTCAAAACCCAAATGGACATGGTCCTGAGCAATCTGCTGTAGCTGACTGCTCCTAGAAGAGAGTTAGATGAGATCATCTCAAAGGTGCCTTCCAGCCTTAGTGATTATGCAACAGATTTGAGCCAAAGATATATCTTAGGTGGCAGCTTTCTGCCATCCAGCCATGACAGCTTTCAACGTAATTAAAGAACTTCCCAGACAGTGACTTTTGAAGGGTTTGACCCATTTTCAGGGGCAGGAGATTGGTATTAAATCAACAGTTCTAAGTAAAAAAAAATACTGATGGGCCATCTTTGAGGGAAATGTGGTTATAGCACGCTTTATGGGAGACACTTCCCATAAAGCCTGTTCAGCTCAAGGTTTTGAATAATACGACAACTTGACTAATGAAACAATAAAGCAAAATAAACACATCAAAGCCAGTCAGCCCTGTCAACAACTACAGACTATGTTGTTCCCCATGGCAAAGACAAAAAGCGTCCTATCTAGCAGCACTGCCTCTTTGACAAAATTGCACTCACTGTTGGCCAACACAGCAATTCTGCCTACACAAGGCATTCAGTCACTGCTGGCACAGGTGGACCCTGCTTCTCCAAAACTGACATAACCGGCTTTTCTGCCAACCACATCCCCATGCCAAAGCAGAGGGCAAGCCTCCTGATAAGCGTGGCTGCATAACACCCGCCTTCACTGACTTTAAACAAAGGAAGTCTTCAGCTACTCCAACTCTTTCTGAAAGTGGCTGTTATAGGTAACTAAGACTCTCTGAAGCCCTCCAAAAACAAGTCTATAAATAAATGAAGGAAAAGTGGAAACACACTGAAATTCTAACAGGCCTGTGTCTTTAACAAAAATAACCAAGTGTCAGAGACTCATCCAGCAAAGAGCACAATTTCACATTCTTGGTACTTTGTTTAGGATATTACAATGCTATCAGAATCCAGTGACCTTTCTGTAGTAGCCAGAAAAAGATACAAACCAGATATAAAATAAATACCATGAAAAATGACATTTAATAGCTTATAAAAATAAAATAATTTGTGGTATAACTGCAATCCTTGCATTCAACTTTCAAGCTATTCAAGAAGCCTTGCTGAAATTTGCTGCAGACCTGGAAGGACAGAGTCCAACATAAGGCAGCAAGAAGAGCTTGAGGTGCATGCCATGCTCCATAAAGGTCTTTTCAGGCAGGTTTTAGGTCAGGTCAGATTCAAAGTCATTTATTGGAACATGAACTCTGGAAAGTTGTGTGGCTTCCAGAAGCATCTTGCCAGCAGAACTGCAGTCACACTAGAAACCAAGCTTTTGCTTTTCCAATTTTTCGTAACAGACAGTTGCTAGATGCCCAAACCAAGTTTTAGTACAACTGTTATTTCCACTTACCCATCACAAAAAAAAACCCAACAGTTTTGACTCCCATAAATCCAATCTAACATTTTTGTTATTTTGTATGAATACATATAGTTACTAAGGTCTTCAATTTTTACTAAGGTATTTAGTTTCATAGCAGACAGCAAGCTTACACTGGACGCAAAAGACAACAGAAGATATAATCTTGTCCTTGTAACTACCATACTTTTCTTCACAACTATCTCAAAATCAGGTGTTGGTCTGAAGAAGAAAGCTCCTTCTAATTATTTCCACCCAGAAACATTCCTACAATTCATGAGATATAAGATTCCAGATGTTTTCATAAAAATACTATAATATACATTTGACCACTGAAGACAGATCTTTACACTGAAAAGGTAGTTCAGGTGTTTAAATGCTGAACAATGGAAACACCTCCGTAAGTGTTAAATACAAGTAGTAGTTATAAAAATGTTTTTTTCCCACTTCAACACCACATAATTAATTCCCTGTTACCCTGACCTGAGTCACTGGTGACAACCCATATGCTCAAATAAAGACACGTGGTGGATTCCCATTGCCCTTAAAATTCTAGACCCTGCTTCCAAAACTGCCTGAGTTTTGGTCTTGCAAAGCTCTCCTGGGAAGACACATGTGCAAGGTGAGCACTAGTGTTTGACAGCCAAAGGCAAATCCCTC
Source organism: Nestor notabilis (assembly GCF_000696875.1). Taxonomy (NCBI): domain Eukaryota; kingdom Metazoa; phylum Chordata; class Aves; order Psittaciformes; family Psittacidae; genus Nestor; species Nestor notabilis. The sequence continues at coordinate 14,546 of NW_009934192.1, read as the reverse complement.
CTAGCCAAGAGCCTCCTCTGCTCTGAAGCCAGGCTCTTTGCCCTGCATCTGCTCCTGTGATTCACTCTCATGTTTACACAACGACCCACAATGACCATAATAATCAGTTCTCCAAAGATCAAAGTATTCTTTTGGGGTTTGGTCTTCCTCACACTGAGTAGGGAAGCACCTCACATTTGCCACTACTGGGGAAACCACAGTGACCACTAATCTTGTTCAAAAAGGTTCTTTCCTTCCTTTCATGCCCCAACAGCCATCAGCATGAGAAGCAGCCTAGGGACTGAACCCTCAACAGGTGGAAACATACAGTATTTCCTACTTTCCCCTCTCATGGTGCCAACTCAAACTGGGAAACCTGCAAAGTTGTACTTCTGAAACAACTTAACCCAAGAATGCTGTGATCCCACTCTCTCTTCTGTGTGCATTCCCGTGGTCCCTTCCCCCCGTTCTGCACTTTAATTAGTACTTTTTTATGGTCCTACTGAATCAGTTTAAGAAAACCATCTAATAACAACTTTCTACAAATTTATCTCCCTAGGATGGCTCACTGCAGGGTCAGAGATGCAGGACTGCATCAAACCCAACTTTGATCAACGTCATTGTTACAGTCCAGACCAGGAGCACACTTCTTCGTGAAACTCCAAACCATTCTCGTCTACTGTGCTTCAAGTTCACAGTGCAGAGCAGTCTCACAGCAAGAAATCTGGATTTATTTTCACTGAAACTAATTCAAAGATATGCAGCCTAAAAACACTCAATGCATGCTGATCTTTAATAGGTGTTATGTCCATGGGATAAGACTAGAATTACAATGATATAAAAATGTCCAAAACATGTACCATGAATGTCAGGTCAGCAGTTTCTCCCTACAGATCCACTCATCTCACCCCTCAGCACTTGCTGCTTTGCACATAGCCAGAATCTACCATGAAACCACATGCTAACATAATGCATAAACAACATGAGGTCACTGGATTCCTGTCAACTCCGACAGTAGGGCTGCAGTTCCAAGCTATTAAAGAAATTAAACAAGGAAAGAGTACACTTAACCAGCAGAGACCATACAGTCTGCAAATATTTTACAGTACAGCTCACCACAGCCTTCAGTAAGTCAATAGTTTTAAGTCACACTGTACAGAACAGCAGACACTTAACCGAGCTGAACCATGTGGAATCACCACATTCATGCTCCACGCGGAGGAACTGCAAAACAGTTCCATCACAAGGACTACTGAAAGCATTAAGCATCACAAGTAAGATGTTCCACCCTCACAGTAGCTCAGGAGGAGGTCAGGTGCCTCCTGCTTAGCATCAGGAATAGCAGTGACACATAGCAGAACCATTTCTACCTGTGCCTACTCCCACATGAGCCATACCAGTTGTGCCAGCTCCAGCCCTGATAAACAGCTCTGTATCAAAGCAGGCACATTGCTTCCTGTTCCTAAAGCTTTGACCTCCTATATGCCAGCCAAACAAACTTCTACTGCCACAAGGAAGAGATGGGGCAGAGGAGGGACTCTGCAGTTTGAAATAATACCAACCTTATATATCAAATATTGACTTAAGGTCTTGTTTTAAGCAAAGCGCCCTGAGCCATCAGGGTTCTTGCATTAGTTTATAATATAACAACATACTGCAAGTGGAATTGAGAGATTTTCATGCTGTTCCATGTACATTTTCTTTTAAGCGTATACAATTAGCTCCCAATCTGCTGTAAACTGATTATTCCTGTAGTGTATTATTTCATCTAGTAGTGGATTATTTCAGAGTCAGAGAACCTAAATCTGTGGAATTTATTAGCTCAGGTGCTAGGCAAACAAACCTTGCTTTCAAGCACTAAAGACACCTTCAATATGAACAAACACACATTGTTGGAGCCAGGCTGATTCTACATAAAACCAGCTCAGCTGTGTCCACCCAAACTGGGGGAGCACTATAAACACTCTGCTGTCACCCAGTAGGGACTTGGTTTAGATCCCAACAGGATTTACTCCATTTGAAGCGACAGCCTTCACACACTTAACAAGGTATCCCTCATCTCAGAAGGTTCTTTAGGCACAGCACAGCATTAGATAAGCAATGTCAATCCATCTCTACATTACAAAGTCAGGCCAGATTTCCAGCAAGCTCCCTTTCCACTTCCCCAGCATAAGAGCTGATCAGATAGAGACCCATCCCTGCCTGAGCTCACAGTCATGCAGTGCTGTGCTGGGACAGCTCAGTCTTCCAGCCCCTGCTCCCCCTTCCTCTATCAGAATAAAACCACCCAATCATTTCAGAAGGGAGTTTAAAAAACAAGTCTTTCCAATCAAAGACCATAGCACTGGTTATCAAGAAAATATAATATTCCTATGGAATATACTATATCTTTTCTATCACAATTCAGCAATATAAAGGTGCTGGATATATGTGACAATTCACAATATTAGTTAGAAACTTAATGAGTACTCTTCAGTGCTCACAGTAAACATATTTTAAACTGTTATAAAAATAGATTTCAGGAAAAGAAAAAAGTCAGAATAAACACATATGGGTGAAACTCCCCCCAGAAAAAAACCTCAAAACCAGCAACAAGAATACTTTCAAACATAGTTTAAGATTCACAACACTCAGTATCTCATTTGGGCCTTGCCTAAACTTCAGCATCAGCAGCCCAGCTACCATCAGCTTCCCATTTTGATTAAATACTATGAGCTTAAAGGGAAAAGAAAAAGTTACCATTGCAAGGGGGGAAGAAATAAGCTGGAATGAAAGGTAGTTCTATTATTTTCCTTGAAGTATGGGGTCCCACCATATTTTATACTTTCTAATGATAATGGAGACCTTATTGCATCATTTCATTATATAAAGGGGGCTTATAAGAGAGATGGAGGGAGATTTTTTACAAGGGTATGTATGTGACAGGACAAGGGGGAATGGTTTTAAACTGTCAGAGGGAAGATTTAGATGAGACGTTAGAAACAAGTTCTCTACTGTGAGGGCACTGGCACAGGTTGCCAAGAGAATCTGTGGCTGCCCCATCCCTGGCAGTGTTCAAGGCCAGGTTGGACAGGGCTTGGAGCAATCTGGTCTAGTGGAAGGTATTGCTGCCCATATTCTCTTTCAAGATGTTTCACAATAGACATCCTGTGATCTGTTAGATCACTCATTAAAGTTTCTCACATTCACAATTTTACACCTGTAGCTGACAGGCAACTCTGCAGAATTTAGCCAAACTAAAATTAATTCTAGCCACTGAACACTCCTCCCAAAAATATACCTTTTTGCTGCTATGCCACTGACATCCCAGTCACAAATTCTCAGACAGTACAATCCCCAGCCAGCTCCAGCCACTGTCAAAGTCAGAGGTAAGGCAATTTGAGTAAATTTTGCCTTTTTCTTCTTTATTTTCCTTTCCACCCTGCAGTGTCTGCTGTTTTTCCTTACTCTTTTTGTAACTTGCTCTATGCTGCATCACCCCACACTAGCAGGAACATTCTCTGCTCGGAACAAAAATCCCTCTACATCAACAGCTTGCCTTAAAAAAAGGAAAATAGAACCAAAAATAGCTATCTACCCATGAGACTGCCTAAAGGCAGGAGCCTTGCTTCTGCCAGCACAGAACTGGTCCATCCAAAAGCTGCCCTGGATCCACCTGGCATTTTTAGATTGGGCAAGTCAATGGTGCAGTCTCCAAGAAATGACTCACCACACATTCTTAATAAAATATTATGTCTAGTTTTACAGCCCAGTAAGAATGGCTGAAATAATTAGGAAAATGAACAATTGAAACCTGTGAAGAATGTAGACTTTTTAAAGTATTGGGAAACTACTGCATTCTAATAGTAACCATCTCAAACACCAGCTTCTAGAGCTGGCTCCAGCACAATTAGCAAGATACCTTGTGAAGGAAACGAAAGTGTAGCAGAAATCCTGCCCAGCAGCCTGCCCTGAAGCATTAGAGATGTCAGCCAAGCATGCTTCATTTTCCTGCTCCAGGCTCTCGTAATTGTGTAGAGTGCATTCAAGTGGTTACAAAATTGACAAATTAAACATTTGTCAATTTTCACTTCCCTAAAGCAAATCACCTCAACACATAACCTCATAATTTTACAACTGTATCCTGTAGATAAGTCAGCATCACTAACCACCTGGGAAACAAAACATTTAGTGATACATTCCCCACTGCAGGTGTATTAAACCAACTCTAGAAGCAGCATCTGATCAAGTTTTCATCAACCCTATCAGAAATACTTGTCTCAAACTTAGTTGCAAACTTACCAAATGTTAGAATTGTGGATTCGATTTACCCCCTTGCTTTTAAGGAGCAGGAATTGCCAGACTCCTCCATTCATAGCAAAAGGCGACATGAAATAGGAGGAATTAGAGTAACATCTCTACCACCTACATGCATTTAGTACTACCTTGTAAGGACAGAAGAGGACAAAATGTTTTTTACCTGGGAAATTATGTTAGGAAGTACCACAAAGCATCACTTTCTGATTATCTCCTTCAATCAGACTAGAGCTCACTGCAAGAAACCAGCCTGGAAATGAGAGGTGACACCTGCAGGAAAGGTAGCAGATGTCTTCACAAGCAAAGGTGAAACACTGCTATCAATGTAATATGCAGAGAAAAACAGGAATTTTAGAGGGCATAGGGGAATGTACTTTAAAAAAAGCATGCCACATTTTCTTCAGTCATGACTCAGGCACTGCTCCATATATAGATTTACACCTCTGCCTCTCCTCCTTCAAGTCAATTTTATAACATCAAGTTGGCAAAACATTCAAGGTGAGTCACAAAACACCAAATTACAAAAGCTGCTAAACCAAAGCCATGCCAAAAAACTCTGAAGAACAAAAAGATCATACCTCATTCAGATTTACTTCAAATCCAAAGCACCAAATAAGCAATAGAAGTGCCACAAGGTCAACACCTATTCACAGGTTTTTCCCTTGAAATCCCTAATAGACAATTAGCTCAAAGATGTTTGAAGCTGAAGCTTATCTTAGTTAAAATTCTTTTTACAAAGTCATACCCCAAAAAATCCCAACCAACCAATCAAACAACTGTATTTGAATTATATCAAAGCTTCCCTCCTTGGATATCACGACTCATGATACTACAAAAGCTTCAACTCCTCCTGCAGACTTTTTTTCAGGACTCTTCTAGCCAAAAATGATAGCGTAATCATAGCTCCAGGTTACAAATCCACAAGTAACAAAACCAAGGAAGTCTCTGAAAGCTTTGTGTTTAAACCAAAAGAAAACTCCTTTCACTCTCATAAAAAAGATGAGGGGGGGAAAGGGGGTGGGTGGCAAAGCTGGTTTGATAGATGGCCTGCAATTTGGCACATATTTAATTCAGAATGACAATTAGTATTTCTGCAAACGTGGCAAGAATCTGGCTTTGAAATAAATTTATGGAAACTTAAAAGCATCACTGGGATCATGCACAAAGTGTTCCTTTCATCTTTAAAAACAGACATGATGCAATAGTCTGAATGGCCCCAGATTGGGATCTTGCAAAAACCACAAAATATGCTTAGCATTAAAAAAGGGACAAGTGCTCCTATCCAACTTCATGCTGTCAGCACAGTCCATACAAATTATAGTATTAAAAAAAATTAATTTACTTTTTAGTATGGACATTTTAGTCAGTACAATTAAGAAAAAAAAAAAAAAGATGAACTGATAATTGAAAAGCACAGAGAGAAATCCTCATGCAGGGGATTTTTACAAAACCCACTGTAATGGCAAATGTTCAAGGGCATCCTACAATTTCATTCAGATAGTTTTAAAGGAGATAAAATTGCTTCATTAGCTCGATTATGTTCTAAAAGTTCAGAGTTCAAGTCCTTTAAACATACATTTGTAACTTGAATTTAGAAGGACTTAAGCACACCTTGAGATGCTGATTTAAACCAACATGGCTCACAATACTTCAAATCACAGAAAAACAAGGTCTGAAAGTGGAGACACTTCTTGAGGTTACTTACTTCAAACTGGTCAGAGCAAGGCTAACCTCAGAGTCAAATCAGGTAACTCAAATCAACACTGTCTACCTAAGTTTTAAAGGCTCCAAAGGATGGAGATCAAACAGTCACCTTGGGCACCTTTTCTGCTAGTCAACTCTCTTAATAATCTTTCCCCATTATATCCCCAATAGGAATCACACCATCGTCCTAATTTGCAGCCACTGATTTATATTTTTTCACTGTGCCTCCAAGGAGAGTATGTATTTTTCTTCTCCAGGCAAAACCAACTTCCTGCTCACTATATCCACCAGCCTCCTAATCACACTCAACACTCTACTTTGTTGGCATTCCCTTTGCATTTGATGGGAGGGAGAAGCAAAACTGGACATTCTATTTTAGAGACAGCCTTGTGAGTGCCAGGTAGTGGGAAATAATCACTTCCCATGACCTGCTAGCTACTATCCTGCTTGTGCCATCTAGTAGACAGTGAGGTTATTCTTTCCTAGATGCTGGATTATGTGTTTGTCTTTTTGGAATAGCAGGAAGTTTCCTGTTGTCCCATTCCTCCAGCACTACTGCAGCAAATCAACCATTCCCTTCTCATTCATTGTGAGGGTTTTTTAGGTACTTGAACATAATGTTGAGCACTTGAAGAAACCAGGCTCACATGAGTGTCCATATCAGTCTATCCTCCTGCTTTGCTCCCAGTAATTCTTCCTCTGTACTCCCATTTGGTTGAAACATGCCAGAAGAGTAGCATCTCTAAAGTAAAAGTTGTACTGCTTGTTTTGCAGTCAGCACCGAAACATTCAAACCACAGTGGTCCCTTGAACAAAAGATGTCAGGACTGCCCCAATACTCTCACTCTTTCAACCTGATGGTTGGCTAATCACCAAATATGCAACTTGGAAACAGCTATAGCATGTGCTGCGTCTTGCAGAGCTAATTGATAGTAACACAGAACTATTGGTATTTGAAGAATTCAAGAAGGGAGCAGAGGCCTTATGGAAGGCTAAGAAAAGCTGTCTGGAGCAAGGGATACCAGTGGCTGTGGTCAGAAGACAAAGCACCTGAACCTAAGTTCATAGAAAGCTTACCATCACTTCCAGTGTTCTCAACACATTCACTTGAAGTAGTAGTTTGGATTTCAGAAACGTGAAGGAAATCCTTTTGACTATCCCCACATATTTCACAACTACCAGCCATAACCCTAGAGGCCCAACTACACACATAAAAAGTAAGATCAAGAGGAGAGGAAAATCAGCAATATAGCCTCAGCTTTTCAAAAAACACAGGTCAGGATTTACCACTTCAGTCACTGCTCAGAACTGCAGAAGCATGATACAGCAGTGCACAGTAAGACCCAGCAGCTCTGTCTTGATAGGAAATCAGGACAGTCTTCTTGCTGCATGGAGATGGCAGGCTGCATCTTACTCTACTGACACCAGATCTCATATTTCATAAAGAGCTTTATTTCATCTGCTCTGCATCAAGCCTGTTACTAGTTATCTACCAGGGCAGGTTTTCTTCTACTACCCTCACATTAGAAGCCATTTACATTACAATCCATATATATATTTTATGATTCTCAGTAAGGGTGCAGCATTAAGCCTGAAAGAGCAAACCCTCTTCCCACAAAATGAGCACCTAGTAAGATGATGAACACATCAAAGGAAGCTATTTTATGCACTCTCAATTGTGCTTTTACTTGCGAAGGACCATACTGTTAATTCACATACAGCCCTATAGCTCATGCAGCTACAAGAAATGCCTTTGAGCTCTCTTCAAGTTGCAAAGGGTTTCGTCTGAGACTGTTTCCAATTTCCCCAGTTCCAGGCACCACCTCCTCATGTCTACAGAAGACTTACTCCCCTCAGCACTTTCACTGCCCCCATTTCAGAATGACATCTCATTTTACCAGGCTTCAGAACAGCACCAGCTCCAATAAACACAAAAAGAAGTGTTGCTTGGGACGCTGAGGTTTTAAACAAACAGCCCATGGCCCGCTCCTTCAGATAGTCATCTGAAACTCTGCCAGTGCTCCCAGGAAGCTTGCAAATCTAGGTAAACTTGCGTGAAGTCTTGTATTAGAAACTCTGAACCAAAGAATATTCTTCATTTAACCACTTCAGAAATCAAAGAGATGGGCTCTGCTTTTCAGGAATGGTTGCTTTCGTCATTTACAGAGAATGGAGTTTCTTATAGCAATTCCAACAGTCTGAGGATGAAGGAGTGACCCTGCATGCTCTCTCCTTTCTCATTCCCATACTGCTGCCTTTTCCCTTGTGTTCACAGCTATGCTGCTCCAGGGTGTGCCGGTTTAGTTTGCTGCCAAATCAGCCAGCTGGTTCTCTTCCAGTTGGATTCAGCTCTGGCCAGTGTCTTGAACTAGTTCATCCCATGGACGCATACTCACTAAATCTGCCAAAAGGGAAGATTAAAGAATGCAATGAAATGGGCATCATCCAGGAGATTGACCATATCAAGAGATGATGGATCTAGCACTTCCCTTGGCAGTTTGTTTTAGTAGTTAATAACTTCCTCAACAGAAACATTTAGATATTAAGACGAGTGTAAACAGCAATATAATTTACCTTATGTTTTAGGCAGGCTTATTCTAGTTAATCTTGCATTTATTGATTTATGACAGTACTAAGTAAGACAAACTTCATAAAAGCCTTCAAGTGATGGGAACATTAAAGTCCATCCCAACAGCAGAAAATCAGGAAGGACAGAGGCATATTTTTTACATACTGTGGTCAATGGTCTTCTCAAAGCATACACATTCCTGGGGATAGCCAAAACCCATGGAAATACAAAAAAGCACCTCAATAACAAGTTCTAGCTGTTTAGAGACTTTTTTCTCTTTAAAGGCATCATTAAATCAATTTTAAAAAAAAAAGTTAGAGGCACAGTTTAGAAAGGACATTTGGCTGGCTTAAAATGGATGGGGGAGGATGACAATGAGGTTTAAAAAAGCATTTTAAAGGTCAGGAACAAGAAAGCTGTGAAATGATCAGTTTGCTGGATCCTGAACACTTAGGGAGAGCAGTTAACAGACACTCAGAAGAAACTTATGGAATCTCAGCTTGCATCTAGTGCAAGGTAACTGCAGACAAAAATGGAAAAGGAGAAGCTGGCTCATGAAATAGTCCTATCCACTCTCTTGTACAGGAGCTAATGGCTGTACATGTTCAGGCCATTCAGGTTAGTGACATAGTGGCAAACCTGGCACAAGGGTTTCTTCCACACCAACCAGCTTGTCAGCTGTTATCATGGACTCACAACCCCTAGAGCCATGGCAAACCAGGAAAAGGCATCACAAAGCTCTGGCCCTTTTTGGCAGTAGCCAAAATTTATCTCTGCACAGCGTGAAACTGCACCACAGGATGATTTCAGGAGAAGAGAGATTACATGCAAAGCAGCCTCAAAACAAATCCTTTCATAACTAAAGATAGAAGTTCAGAGTTAAATGATGTGATTCTCCTTTACTAGAGAGTGAAAACTTCATGAAACTAGCGGTTTCATTTCTTCAAGCAGCAAAGATGGAGACTTTTCTCCCCTTAGTCCCAAAGATGCATTAAATGGAAATTCATTGAACCATTCTGAGAAGTTTGCTTATTGTTCTGCTTTTGTATTTTCCTAAAATGAAGAAACAATGCAGCTTGGGGAAGGTAGCAGGGAAGGTTAAGTAGAATTAAGATAAACTGGTTTGTTTCCTATCAACCCACAATTGAACTAAAAAGCTAAAACTGGAAGACAATTTCTATCAGGCATGACTTTGATGACTGCTGCTCATGTGTTGTGGCTGACACCACCATAAGTAGCATCCTCATCCTCTTCCTGCTTCCGCTCACTCTTTTTGCAACCATGAGCTTAGCCTCAGTTTCTGGAGATCCAGCCTGGCTAAAAACTATCCCAGGAAGATGGGGAAGTTTTGAAAGATTCAGCTTGTACAAGCAAGGGAAGAGGACAATACTCACTAGCCAGAGGTAAGTGAAGGGTGAGACTTTATTTTGGTACCAGCTTAAATATACCAAGCTTATATTAAATATATCAAATGTTTGTACACTCACAAACATTTGACTAAGACTGACCACTTAATAATTTTATCCAAGAGGCAAAAACTGATGACTTAAGAGCCTTCTTTAAATGGCAAGTCAGGCAAGTTTCCAGGAACTTAGGCAAAACTGCCTTCCTTAAAACTAAAATAAAAATCCTTAATAAGTCCAGTCCACAAAAATCTATTCACAGCAGCTGAGACAGCTGCTAAAGAAAAAAACAAAAACAAAACCCAAATTAGATTACCTAGTACTGCTTAACACGAAACCATTCACATACTCATCCACTGTCAAAAAGTATCATGTTCATGGTCGTTTAGGTACTGTTAAGAGAACTTAAGTCATTTACATAACTTAAAACCATACTTTATCTGGTTGAAGCAATAAAGATGATAAAACTAATTTTGAGTTTCTTTCACAATAGTGTCAAATTCAAAGTTCATAATCACAAAGCTCTTCAACATTAAGGCACACAGACAGACAAAGCTCCGCTTCCTTCTCCAGAGATCAATGGAGAGCTCCAACTGCAACCCATCACAAGTCAGCACTCTCTGCATTGCTGAAATGGTTCATTTTTAATAATTCAAAATATTAGATCTTTTTTTCCCGCTGACAGAAATCCTGCCTAATACCCTGAGCATATTATAGGCAATATATATTCCTTTAAGAAAAATTAACTTAATATGCTAAATGACCTCATATTATATTCTCTCCAGTATGCATCACCCCATAAGAGGAAAGATTTAACTCATCTGGCAGACAGACACATACTGTGACTTCTCTTGCAGCCTCATTTAGGACTCTGGCAGGTCTTAAATTTTTCAGGAAATGCAGATACACTGTTCAAAACTATCTACAGCACTTTGTTTTCTTCATTCAAGATTTCTGAATAAGCAACATTTCATATTGATTTTATATAAAGAAAGGCAATTCTGCATACAGCTAAAGCAATCAAACATAAACCCACCTAAAAATACTTGCTGCCATTAGTCAAAGAAAGTAAACAGCTGTCCTGGCGTCACAGCATTATTCAGATGAATTGAAGTTTACACTAAGAAACACAGAATAATGTAGGTAGAGAAGAACATATAGGGGCTATCTGTGTGAACATCCTGCTCAAAGTAAAGCTAGCATCAAAATTAAATCTTTAGTATGCTTTTATTTAACATAGCAAGGAAAAACTCTAGAAAAGAGGTAACTGAACAGGTAGTTTTGGGACTTCAGTCCTGCTAACAACCAGTGCAACAGGACAGCCAAGGGTGATGCACAAGCAGGGTTACCCTCACACCATCACAGCAACAAAGTTATGTAAAATTATTTCCCATCACTGCATGTCCAAGACAAAATGGGACAGCAAAGGCACAGGTGTCCTCTTCACAGGGAGCAGGGCACACTTTAGCTATTTAGTAAATTCACAATTCAGCGTAGAATCTAAGAACTTAAGTCACTTTCAAGCACCTTCATTGCTGCTCTTTCCTAACAAATAATTGTTATGAAACTGGGTTAGGGAAATATCAGACAAGCAGTCATATGTGACAGCATCTCCAAGGAAGCAACATGGATGGGAAGAATAGAGGAATGACAACCAGACCAGGACACCGCCTCACTTAACCCCAGATAGTTCAGCGCTCTGGACCACACATTTCCTGTGTTTATGCAACAAAAACCCACTAAGGGACAATAAAAGCTTAACACAGGCAGACAACAGAGTACAGAGTGCCAGTGACGGTGAAAAGACTTCAAAGGGAAGATCCTACCTAGCTGAAACAGAAACTCTAAGAACTGTTAGGACAACAAAAGAAATCAAGACAGGAAACACAATTACACCCCTACATAGTGTTGAGTCTTGAATAACAAGCAGAGTCCTGAATAATTCTCCACAACAAGAGGAAAGCACTAACAAAATTAAAATAACCATCCAGTAAAAGTGACCCAGAATGGCTGGCACAGGAGGAACATAGATGTAGAGAGACTTTCAGTTTGAAGCCACAAATCATCCACCATTTCTCAAATAAGCAAAGGAGTCAGGCAGAACAAACAGCAGCTTTTGGGAAAAAAGCTCACACTGAAAAGATGTATTTCCCACACACCCCCCATTCATGCTAAACAGAGACTCTCACTACCATGGGTAGTTGTGGAGAGCGAGAGCCCTTTGTACAACTCCCTAGTGGTCCATACCCATCCATAAACAGGTCTGGTGAAGCTATAAACACCTTTGAGCAAGTCCATAAATTATTAATTGCCAGACCATGTTTTTTAATTTTATATATGCATATATTAAAAGAACTTTCCATGGTGGACCTGTTTTCCATATTGTTTCCCTCCCTACCTGCCCCACAGACAGGACTCTCAGCCCAGCAGCTCTTACGTTCTTGGTAAAACAAAAAAGGCCAGATCTGAGCTGACAGAATCGCTAGCACCTCTTCATGGGATTTCTCCTCTACTTTGACCCAAACCCAGCATCCATCAACTCCTCCCAGTTACTGTAATTTGGTTTCCCATCAGCTTATGCACCTCTCCTCCAGAGGCCAACTTTCCATCACCTCTTTCCTTAGAGTTTTGTCTAGAATAAAAAAAAAAAAAAAAAAAAAAAGCACCTTACTCATTATTGCCAGTACAAGAACAGTTGGTCTGTCAACACTAGGCTTATCAAGTACACTAGTGCAGAAGGGTTGCAGTAACTTGCACTGCTGATAAGTAATTATATTCTTTGGTAATTTACTATGAATAAAGATCAATATACATCACATCTTACCTATTTCTTGGTAAAAACAGTAGTGGAAGGACCTGCATCTACTCTATCCCATTTGTTTGGGAATGTTTGGAGTAGATTAGTTGGTTTGGGGCATTGTGGGTTTGTTTTGGTTTTGTTTGTTTGTTGCTTTTTTTTTTTTTTTTTAAAAATCAGCAAACAAGCCTCGAAGTAACATTTTAACTGGTTTTTGTAACACTACTAATGGAAACTGAAACAACGTGTCACTATCTCGGTAACAACATGTTAAAAGTATCCAGTCTGCTTCTGAAAACTTCTGTTGTCAACATGAACGTGAAGAAAGGAAAAGGCTTCACACAAGCTCAACAGTCAATGAACTTACCAAGTAGCTTCTATAGACCTAATACATTTACATATATTTACACTCATTCTGTTAGCAATGAAGTAGTACTCCTTGAAGTATTCCAAAGTTATAACATTTTCTAAAGATAAAATGCAGCAAATTCAAATGTACTAACTCATGCGAACCACAAATCGAAGCTTGGGCAAATTTTT
>NW_009934192.1:0-1227 GCF_000696875.1 Nestor notabilis | reverse complement strand
GAGGAGGGGTGGGGGGGGGGGGGGGGGCGTCCCAGGAAATGCATATAGCTAAGAAGATACTGACAGAAAGCCGACAGATTCCAGTGTACTAATGTGGAAATTTATCAACTGTTGCTGAAATATTTCATTCTTAGTTGTGAAGCCATACAAAAAATAAGTTGAGCACTGCAAATTTAGCTCAGCCTTCCTGTTAACATGCAAGTTGTTTAGTCAAACCATTTCTCAAGTATAATTAGGAAAATTAGCTGCTATTGAGCCATAAAATAAACCAGACACTACAATGCACCAATACAGGATAGATACTTCTCCCTCAAAAATAAGAGGATGCAGCCCCTAGAGAAACTGTAGTTCTTACCTATTCTGAACAATCATAAGAAGCATCAAAAAGTGAGGGACTTAGTTTGGTTTGTATCAGAACCTAAAACACTGATTTTGCTTTATATTTTCAGAATTCAATTTAACTGTGCTTCGACTATTTAAGACAACTTTCAGTGAGATTAAGACATGTATTTACAAATCAGGAAGAGTGTTTATCACTTCACTTAAGCGATAGCTTGATCTGCACACCACGCACTTCTTCCCTTCCTGAACAAGTGGGAGGAAGCAAAGGTATCCGAAACCCAGGTATCTTTCCACTTAAAAAACTTAAATTGCACCCAGAAATGGCACACTTGCACACAGCAGCGTCAGCACACACACACCCCAGCATAACACACGAAAGCCACTGCCACACACTCTTGCCCACACCCCTCCAGAAGCAGAGCAAAGGATGCAGTACGGGTGGAGATAAGAGGCGGGCAAAATGATCAGTGGACCTTTTTGGACCACAGTGGGGGAACTCTGCATAAGGAAATAGTGGTGTTTGAGTCACTGTTTCATACTTCCCTCTGCAGACTCTATTACATTAAAAATCAGATCGGGCACAACTGATTGTTTCAAGTGTAAACCCGAACTGGCACATTAGCGTAGAATCACAGAATGGTTTGAGTTGGAAGGACCTTCAAGCTCTTCTAGTTCCAACCCCTTTGCACGGGTAGGAACATCTTACACTAGACGAGGTTGCTCCAAGCCCTGTCCGCAGGAACACTTTGAGTCGCTGTATGCTTGCTTTTAAGCCAACAGCTTGGTGGAGAAACGCATGAAGACGCAGCCCAAACTGAAGCTGGGTAATAAAAAAAGGCAAAAAGTCTGACTTTAATCAGAAAAACTTTTACTCCTCCTCAAGCC
>NW_009934191.1:0-29591 GCF_000696875.1 Nestor notabilis | reverse complement strand
CTCCCCCAGCCTGTGTTTGTGCTGGGATTGCATTAGGACGGAGCCAAGCTCCCATGCACCTCCTGCCACAGGACAGCAATCACACATCAACACACACAACTGCCAAGCCCTGGTCCTTGCTCCAAGCCAAAAACACACAGAGCTTGGCTGGTGGCTTTAAATAAATAATTTCCATTAATATCAACAGCCGCAGACCTGTTGTGCTCCACCAGGTTAAATGAGACAGGGACCTGCATGCCTTTGGTCACTCAGGGAGCCTACCACTGGACACTGCACTTGGCTTTGTGCTAGATGCTGGTTGCACCCCAGTATCCCACACAGAGGATGCTGAGGAAAGGACCCTCCGAAACCACAGCCCTGACCCAGCTCCAGCCTGTGGCTAACAGCTCTGACAGCTGGAAACAAACAGGGCAAAAGCTCTCCACTGAAGGCAATAAAGAAGCCAAAGACTTGAATCTTTAACCTTTTTTAATCAAAAACATACTCTGTTACAGAATTTCAGGAAAGTTAACTACAGTATATTATCCACAAACTAGGTCTAATGAAAAACATACAGTAAGCTACAAAGGAACTACTGGGAATTCCGTTGACCGCTTATCAAAAGGCAATGGCTGAAGGAAGAAACGCTTAGCTAGGCTCTCGTGCTCAAAAAAACCTCATGGTGAGTTTTGGGTTCTGGTGCTTCCCAGCTCTCAACCCAGCTCAATCACAACTTCATGGTGGTACCAAACCTCACCAAAAAGACACAGAAAAAGGTAGTGAGTGGACCAGGAAAGCGCTGGGTGATTTTGGTGAGCTTGAAAGTCTCAAGTCCTGTAAATTTAGGAGTGATGTTATCAAGGCACAACAGCAGCCAACAGTGCTGGAATCTCTCGGGGGTTTCACAGGCAGCAGCTCTGCTTCCCACCAGGTCCCACCAAGTGAGAAGCCGGGGCAGCTCCTGGGGGCCTCAGCAGCCCCAAATGCATGGTCACACCTCCCAGATCCCTTCAGAAACAGGCTGTTGAGCAGAGAAGAGCATTTTGGAGGTAGTGATGTGACAAAAGGGTACGTTCAGCACCCAGCTCCCACACAACTGCTGGAGAAATGCTTTCATTGGTTTCCTTTCCCTGCCCAGGTCCAGAGCACTGACTGGGCTGCAACAGGGGTAGGAGGGACCAGCTAAGCACTCATGAGTAACATGCACACCTACAATGGGCAACCTGCAAATCTCAGTTCCAAGAACAGTGCTGTGGCCCTCAAAAACCTGTTGCCAGTCATGGAAATGCTCCTGGCATTGGCAGGACCGGGAAAGACCATCACTTCTAATGTTTATGTCTTTTAAAACAACAAAAAGAAAGTCACCTCCCAAACATTGTGCCCTTCTCAATACCCGACAACGAAGCATCTTACAATTTTAGAGAGCAGATGTGAAGTAGCTTGAGGAGGGTGGGGAGGAAAGAGGATTTCTTAAACCAAGCCTGAATCCCACTTAGAGGCAGACCCATCCAGCTGTCTTTAAATGGCTGCATTACAGAAGTGACGAGCGAGCCCAGTCACCGTGAGCAGCAGAGTAAAGATGCAAACCAAGGAGACAGTCCTTTCTAAAGCACTTACTCTTCCAAGAAGAGATTAGAGATGTGTCAATAAAGACCACCATCAAGACATAAACAACACTTAAAGGGTTCAGGGGCAGGAGCCCCCGCTGTGAACACTGGCATAGGAATTGTTTTCAATGGTTCCTAGTAAAAGGACTGAGACAGTCGTTCCTGAGCTATGCAGAGAGGACGCTGTCGTAGTCAGAAGTGTCACAAGAAGTAAGATGGTCTCAAAGGTAAGGCACAGGAGCTGGACACAGGCTCAATGACTACTGCTGCTACAGACCTGTTCTGTGGCTGGGGGAGACTGTCTTGTCTCTTCTGCCCTTTAGGTCCCCATCTATAAAACAGCCACAGCTCTTCCCAGGTCTCCTGTAGGCAGAAGCTGTTAATGAAGTGATTTATACTGCAGCCGGGGAGTCCAGTTAGAATTCCTGTTAGAATTAAGTAATTTTAAACCATTCCAGAAAAAAAAAGGCTTCCCCTCCTACACCTCTACTATGTGTCAACTTTAAATGCCCTTGCTTTCAATAACACACAGTAACACGGCTAAAGCCAGCTAAAGCTTCCAGTGCTAATCCCAGCTCTCCAGTGAAATTCACAGCGTCCCACGCACAATGCTGGACTTGAGGAGGGTGAGAAGCACAGGGGTGATTACTTCACCGAGAGAACCCAGCAGAGCAGACACAGGCACAAGACCACAAGCAGGAGATTGCTGGCTGAAAAATGTACTTGTTGAGCTCACTGAATCCAAGACATCCAGAGCTGAAGAGATGCGGCTCTGACATCCCTGCCTACGGCACGTATGGGGATTGTCACGGCTGTCAAGGAACTGTAGCTCTTCCTTGAATTTGAGAAAGAGATGTAAATGCAGGACTGCCAGAGATTCAATGTGCTGCTGCTGAAGGGCTTCCAATCCGTTACGCACTGCCTTCTATGCCTTGTGGCAAGACATAAGAGCACAGAAATTACATTAAAGGTGTATTAAAAACTAAGAATGAGAACCTCTCATTTTGCCCTTTAACAGTTACATGAGAGGATGAATGCCATTTCAGTATCTTTACTGACTCACACAATGATCAGGTTTCTCCTCCTCTAAAGCCCGATATCTTGGTTCTGATAAACTCATCTGACATTATTTTGTTGTTCTACCCTGAACATTTCTGGCCATCTAAATACAACACCATGGGTACCACTCACTGTAGGCAGAGGCTTAAGGAGACTTAAAAAACATCCGCCAAACAAGAAATACTCTTAACAGCTGAATTCTTCCAGACTGTAACAGAGGCAAGAACATCAACAATCTTTCTCTGTTTTATCAAAATCTGGCACAATCAAAATAAAAGCAACTAGTACAACGGGTTTTCTGTGAAGTTGCCATACACAGCTCAGTCATCCACCAAGATGAGCACCTTCCAAAACCACTAAGTTAAACAGAGCATAAGCACTTGGCCTCCTAATCAAACAGTTGTAACAAGAAATTGATCAGTCAGAAGGCACTCCCCAAAAGCAGAGGCACCTTGAACCCTGCTGTGAGAGCAGGACTGGCAACTCAAAGGGGAGGTTGGCAAGAAGAATGTGTAGTCAGGCTTTTCATTTCTTCCCCCAGATCAAGTTTTCAGTTGTGGATGAAGTGTTACGGAGCTGCTGGTTAATAAGCCTCTCTGAGGATGTAGTCAGAAGCCTCTAATCAAAGTGCTCCTCAAGAAGCTTGCTTTTCAGACAAACTACATCATTAAGAAAGGGAAATGAAAAAGGTTTTAAACTGAAGGCCTTGAGAAAAGCAAACACTCTTCTTCCAAACATCAAGAAGTTGCTGCATAAGAGGGAAAAAAACCCACCTAACAGTGATCTCATTAGATGCAAGTCTGAAGAAGGCAACACTGTTAATGAAAATACAGAGAAAACTCATCCATTTCTGCTGTTGCTAAGACAGAAACAGTGACTGCTGACTGCTTCCCTAAGAATGTCGGCACATAGGGAAAGCAGCACCTAAGCACTGTGTGTCACAGCCCTCTGCAGATTCCTGAAGCTATGCAAGAAACTTGGCAAAAAGCTTCTGAATAATCTCTTCCAAGACTTCTACTTATGTTAACCACTACAGCTGTACTGCCAGGTCGGCTCAGAACAGCATGGCAGGCAAGCCAAACTGGCACGCCTTGAAGGATTTAAGCCGGAGTCTATGTACTTCTAAGCCTGCTTAACTGAGCTCTCTACACATACATGGGAAAATAAGGAATTCCTGCTCCCTCCTCACACCCCATCAAAGAGCCAAGAGAGATATCCTCAGGACACACTTTCATCGAGAAGCAGTGAAAGGAAGAAAAACTGGACTGGCTTCCTGGCCAAGAAAAATTCCTACCACTACTGGCTGCTGCTGCATGTCTTGGAAAGGACATTAATCCATCACTCCAGATCAATGGTTTCAAGGTGCAGAATTACATAATAGAAGCAAATTAAATTTATAAAAATCAGGGTTTTCATAGTTTTATTTATACTATTAGCTAGAGAGAAAGCATACATATTGTATCTGTCATACAGTCAATACATTTGCAGGTTTTTTCTACTATAAATTCTCTATACAAAGTCATTGCCAATTGATACGGTCATTGATGGCATAGGGCTTAAAATAACCGAGAGGTATAAAAACAAGTTTGCCATCTTGCCCTGAGTGGAAATGGTGAACAGATACAAAAAACCAGGTCCTAAATATTGATGCATTATCATACATGATTTAATGGTATATGCAAGTAAAAAGAGTCATGCAACTTCTTAAAATACCTGCCAGGTTTTACTTGACTAAAATCATAGAAGTCAGTAGTAGTTATGAAAATTTATGTCCCTGCCATTAGGTACTCGATATGCAATTTCAGTGGCAACTTTGCAGACTGGGTATTTCATGTTAGATCTGAGTGCCAGCACTGAAAGTATCCATTTCCTTTAGTGTTTTAAAACTCATGTGTCTATATAAATAAAAATCTAAAGATATCTTTTTTAAAAACTAGTGAAGGAAAAGCCACGTTTCTTTTCCTCGCTATTTCAGATCAATGCCAACAACGTATGTCTCATCCCTCACTTTTGGCAGCTTCTATGTTTTAATGTGGAAAAATCATAAGAAGATAGTCAACAAAATAAAGAAGACTTCTGTTAACCATTGTTCCCTAAAAAGAACATCACAAATCAGTCTGAATTGTAAAGTTGCTAAAAGGTAAATGCTTGTAACTACTAGAAGGAATTTTCAGATATAAATATATATATAATATATATTCTGCATACAAAAGGCTCCTGTGAGGCTTATCACCAAGATGCCATAATAGAGAAGGAAAATTTTCAGAGGGAACAAACCCAACACTGTAAAGTCTCTATAAGGCATTTACCTTTCACTTTAAGCCCTGTATTATGATATTTAAGTTCTGAAAATAACCAAAATCCAAATTCTGCATGTTCAGTTTCTTTCTGCTAAGAGCAAGGCGGCAAACGCATTTTTAAAACCTGTTTTTAGAAGATTAAGCAGAACAAAAGTAAAATATATCTTCAGGTTATAAACAGAATTGTATTTTACAATCCACCATCCTCACAATATAATGGCCCACAGCAGTGCAGCAGAAGGATCTCAGTCTAAAGGCTGTGGGTCTGCAATAGGCATGGTATGAAGTACTTCATCTAGAAGCTGGAGCGCACGGTGCAAGTGAATTTCAATCCAGCACGGTGTCTCTTTGATGCTCTGCCTCGGGTAATCAGGTCCCCAACCTTTCACAAAACTCATCCTGAGTATGCATAAGCGGCGGAGGTCATCTACACCAATTCCAGCAGCAGCTGACAAACCTAAACAGGAGAGGTTTCAATTAAGTGTTCATGGACATGTTCTTTTATTATCTATTTTAGCCCGTTCGTGTTTGCTTGGGCCTTCCTTCACGTTCAGTTCCCCCTCACCACAGCCAAAGCCAGTCCATATTTCTAGATCTCTGCCATCATGAATCACGGAATCACAGAATGGTTTTGGTTGGAACAGACCTTAAGATCACCTAGTTCAACCCCCCCTGCCATGGGCAGGGACACCTCATCTAGACCACATCACCCAAGGTTCTGTCCAACCTGGCCTTGAACACTGCCAGGGATAGAACACAACAATTATTCTGCATTTCTTCTAATTAGTTGGGGTTTTTTTGTGATTCTGCAACTTTGAAAGGGTGATGAAATATTGAACCCCTTACGACAAAGCAGACATGATGAAACCCAATGTCTCATGTGGTACAATGCATGTAAACCTTATTTAGGAAATACAGTCAGAAAATACTTATTCTTGAGGTTTGCAAAATGCTGTATTTTCACCACAAGAACTCAGCCTGACCCCCTGCAAGAAGCTGGATTAACAAATGACACTACTTACATCTAGTAAAATAAAAAGATTAATACAGCTGGCAAACTTCAAATCACAAGCATAGTTAAGACAAAAAGTTACATACGTTGCCCAATGCCCTCAGTGATTTGTAGGATAGCTGGAAAGAGGCAAATGGAATCCAGAAAACACTATGGCACACAGGAAGAAGTTCTTTACAGTGAGGGTGGTGAGGCACTGGAACAGGTTGCCCAGAAAAGTGGTGAATGCTCCATCCCTGACAGTCTTCAAAGCCAGGCTGGACAGAGCCTTGGGTGACATGGTCTAGTGTGAGGCGTCCCTGCTCATGGGAGAGGGATTGGAACTGGATGATCTTAAGGTCCTTAAGATCCTAACTACTCCATGATTCTATGACTCTACAAAGCAGCCTGAGACATGTAAGTACTTAAGCTTTTAAAAAGTACTTAGGTACAATTTCAAGGATCTAGAATTTAGTAATTAAGGAAACTCTAGCCCAGAATAACTTGAAAAGGAGAAAAAAAAAAAAAACCAAAACACCATCACAGTCTCTTCTTCCTCTTCTCAAGCATCTTAGTATTGTTTCCCTAAACCTAGACAAGTACATTGTTGCCCAGTAATCCCATTGTCTTGAATATCATTTTTATGAGATTAAATCTCAAAGACTATTTTTTCCAAAGCTCTAGGCCAAGCAGCCCCAAAGTACCTGTTTAAGTAATAGGCTACATCATTTGACCTTGTATATAATGTGTCTCCACTGTACTGCAAAAATGGAAGTGGATCTGCTTATTGTACTGCAAGAAGTACAATAAGTACTTCTTATTAAGCGGTACAATAAAGCAGCCACTTCTACATCCAGTATTACCTGAAGACTACAGAGTGAAAACTGGCGTGTGGAGCAGGTAAAAAGTGGATGAATACAGAGTGATCACAATGCCACCGAGCCCCACCTTGCCCCAGTCCTGCTACCTCACACCCAGTTCACACGTGCTGTTGCAGGGGCAGTGGGTGGATGGGTGATGTTACAAGAGAGAGCTCTGTTATTTACTTTCAGGCAAGGAAAGAAGGACACCAAGCAGTTAATGTACTTACTAATGGCTGGGGCTATTCCACCTACTGATCCTGGTCCAGGGATGTTTCCTGCTACTGCTGCAGCCTGAGCAGCAGCAGCAGCTTGGGCAGTGGCAGCCTGCTGCTGCATCTGACGATGGCACTGGCGTAAGTCAAACACCTTTAAAAAAAGAAATTTTGAGTGATGTAGACTTACAGAAATCAGTGAAGGAAAAAATTCCTCAACTCGCATCCCCAATAATCTGGACCACTCTGCTTTCCCAAAGCATATCCTACAGGCTCACCATACATCTAGGTGAAGCAAACGTTCCCTTTCTAGTTTAATTTCTAAAGATGGTTCTTAAAGATTCTTCAGGTTACCACACTGGCAATTCCAGAACCTGGCTGAGCTGAGCAGGCTGAAGCAGTACCTTGTGTGGAACTGACTGCAGGACTGAGGTCTGAAGGATACTACACGCTGATAAAATACCAACTTTTTAGTAAAAAAATCCCAGTATTTCCACAAAATAGGCATATAAATAAAAATGGAAGCCAGCAAATCCTGCTCAACTTTGTCAGACTTCATTCTTCACTGCTTCACAGAAATGTGTTAGTGTATTTAAAAGAAACACCACTAATCAATTGGCTTGAAGTTTCAGCAGCTAGGTTTTGGGTTGGTGGCATTTTCTCTCTTTGTGATCAGGCTTGGCACTAAAATATACAGGAACTCTATTCTCATACTAGAAAGCCTGTACACAGAGGCTGATGGGGTTTCTGTCAACTTCATTACATTACCTGCCTGCAAAACTGAGGATTAAAAATAATACTTATTGCAAACTTCAAGCAGTTTATGTCTAACTCAAGAATTAGTTTTTGCACAGCGGTGACTTGTCTTAAATAAAGTTTCAAGTCTGACAGAGGCACGTCCAAGTAACAATCTCCTGAAAATAATTTGTTTCCATGCAATTTAGTGACCTCTGGATCACTTCAGGTTTGTGAAGTGGATCACTTTAAAATGCACTTCACACTTCTGCAGTTACACAGACTTGACCAACTCTTCTTGCTTTGGAGGCAGAGAAACAGATAACCTATGCTAAAAAATTTAATAGCAGTTAATTTAAAACTATAAGGCTGAAAATATAAAACCCTGCTATCAAGACTGTGATGAAATCCAATATTAGTTATTTTTGAAGTAGCTAGATGATACTTTCAGTTTAGAGTCACTTTAAAAACTCAAGAGACTTGCCAAATGGAAATTTTAGGGTTTTTTAAAGGATAATCAAAAGCAAAGTTACATTTATTTCAGTATCTCATAGCTTTCCTAACATGTAACAGAACCAAATGCTATTTCCCTCACAATTTTCATCCAGATACATCAAACCAACCTTTATATATGCACTTGGGTAAATCTTGTGAACAGCATCCCCTGGAGCACGCCCTGCTTCTCTATCCAGGTAGTAACTCTGGACGAAGACCGCGTGGTCGCTGAGGCACCTAACCCACACGTCACCTTCGCCTTTGCACTCCAGCTGCACGCCCTTACCTATGTGTAACCTTGAAAAGAAAAACAGGTACAATGCACCCATGTATGCATATTATAGATCACACCTTTACTAAATAAGCCTAGGTCTCCAGCAGTCATCTGTGGTGCCTTAATTTACACTCCACTCAAGGATTTCAAACTGCAGTTATTATCTGAGGTGTAAGTTAGTAGATAGTTACAAAAAATCAGTAAAGTAAAAAATACTTTAATACCATGCACAGATTTACATGAAACAGAATGCAGAAGCTGTGATATCTGAGTAGCAACTACTGCACTCGCTGACAGTACAGAGATGAGACACCAAACACATTCAGTTCTGTTCAGAAGAGGAAAATCACCCACAAGTACTCCAGCACAGAAAGTCACTCAAGTACATACACAAAGCCACATTTTAATGCAGAACTGTTTGTTCATTTGGATCACATTAGAGTAATCTAGCATCTTGCTTGTCACAATGCAAATCTGTGCTTGTCACAATGCACATTTCTGAAGACATGGAATAATTTTCTTCTTTTTTTGTTTCAAAGAGGAAAAAAAAAGCTGCAAGATGGCTTCAGTTCTCTGTGCTTCCACAAAGCCTAGCACGTGCATGGTGAGAATGAATGAAAATCCAAATAGCTCTCCATCAACGTTCCTTTGCTCCTTTGACAAATCTATATATTGCAGCTATTCTCACATCACTCTCTGGTGTGGAGAGCTAATATTCAGCCTGCATACATAATGGCACGGGTTGCTAATTTTATCCCTGACGGCACAGCCTTTGAGAGCAATGAAAAGCAACGTGCTCCTGCAAAGCACTGAGGGTCTTTGTCACACAGTTCACATTCTGAATACCTAACAGCAGTGGCCTAGAAAGATACACTCCGCTACAGTTAATTCAGTTAAAAGAAACATACCATACTTGTAGTTTGAAAAGGGAGGCACACACTGAAGGCAGAAACAAAATGTTTTCAAACACCACAGACAGCTGGAGCTTTTGAGGCACGGAATACCTTGCTCTCTCAATGGCTTCTGTTCTGTGCACGTTGGAAAGCTGGCCCAGGCAAAAGCGATCTCCTCCAGAAGGGTCCACATATCCATCAACAGTCACAATCGGACAGCTTGAAGGGACCTTAAATGTTTCCCCAACTTGCACGTCCATTTCAAAATAAGCGATTGAACACCAATATTCTGGAGCTAAAGAATATATGCAATTAGCTGACCAAAAAGCACAAATACCCCCCTATAAACCCATTCCAGGCAATCTATTAAGCTTTCTGAAACAGCATTTGTCATTCAGAGTAGGAGTGTACATTCACATAAGCAAGTTCAGATAGACAAAGGCACGCCTGCTAGCACAGAGAAAAGCTACATACTACAATGACCACCGGCTTGTCATTTTTGAGCACACGCTGATGCAAAGAGGTTTTGTAGTTATGACCTTACAAGTCTTTGTATAGTTTATAATTCCAGTTAGATTTTGTATCCTGCACCTTCTGACTATTACTTGATTTTGTCCTTTAACATAAAGAAGTAATACACTGTACAAAACCCAAACACTCAAGTAAGCAAGGAAACCTGAAAAAACACCAAGTGACTTTATATACGTATACCTGCTGTTTGTGTGCTACCTGGAAGCAACTGGCTTGTCAAACCTTCCACACAGTTTGTTGTGTGTGCTTTTAAGTGTTAAGAGTTTCTCTCTTCAGACATGCTAAAACCTAAAGTGGGCATAAGCTGAAGTCGCTGGGGATTTTGGGGACTCAGCCCCTTTGCTGACTACAAGGGCAGATTTCCACAAAAGGCTAACACAGCAGATTGTTGGGGAGGACAAAGAAAATCAGCACTACAATGGACTCAAAACAGGGTAAGCAGAAGAGGATCTAAACGCAACAGCCTGATAAGCCAGGAGGCAAAAGAGCATTTCCAGGGCCTTGACACATACTCATTCGTTACAAAGAGCAGCACACCTACTTGCCTGAAGAAATTGTTGTTCTGGTTTTATTAGAAAAGAATAAACCAAGGTGCCTGAATTCCTTTAAGTTATTTTATCTTCAAATAAATACTCATGTCTCCGAGGAGTGAATAGAGTGAAATCAATAGCTGAATCAATAGGGTGAAAGAGACATACTTTTATATTATATAAATAACATAAAACACAATTTAGCTACAGTTAAGTTCAGCCAGCAGTTATCCACAGTTTTATTTCTGGTACTGATTTAGTCACTGTTCAATGAATGAACAATTTAAACTTTTAATCTTTTCACCTATGCAGCTCCCCCTGTGCAGGCAACAGCTTTGCTGTTGCTAAAAACAGAATTATCACCTTGCACCTGCAACCAAGCTAGCTCATACTGCAAGGCAAGACCTCCTTGGTTCCACAAACTGCTACCATTAATGAAGACTCCTGAAAAGAGCAAGCTTCTACACAGAGGCCCAAAGAGGAACTTGAGCATCAAAATGCAAGGGCAATACCTATCTCTCAGCCTATCTGGCTGTGATGATAGACTTCTAGATTATGGATGCGAGATGGCTTTGGCATGACCTAAGCTCCATGATGGTTCTAAGCAAGCAAAAAGTACAACTTCAGGCACCCTGCAAAGGCTATGATCAAGGATATTCAGAGTTCAGACACCTCCAGCATAGGTTTGAGGACTGTAATTCTTGACTTAGGCATCTAAACTGAATTCAGTTTGCAGCCTATGTCACTGTTCCAAAAGAGGCATCTGAATTCAAAAGACTTCCACAAAATGGTTCCTTTCCTTCCTTCATTCCCTTTTGAATATATACCTCACAAATTTCAGAGTATTTGACACAAAAAAAACTCCAAACAAAGAAAAAAAACAACAGACTCAAAATAGAAAGTTATTAGCTTCCACAAATT
Organism: Nestor notabilis; assembly: GCF_000696875.1. Taxonomy (NCBI): domain Eukaryota; kingdom Metazoa; phylum Chordata; class Aves; order Psittaciformes; family Psittacidae; genus Nestor; species Nestor notabilis. The sequence continues at coordinate 18,201 of NW_009934191.1, read as the reverse complement.
AGCATTACATGTGTGATTCTACTCACCAGGATGATTTGATATAGGAGGCTGGAATGCAAGTTCATTGTGAACTGGCCCTTTAAGAGAGAACATGCAATTTGTTTTATACGAGAAAAAGTTAGGTTTTTTTCTTAACTTGTTTTCCTATAAAAAGACACTTGTGAGGGTGCCAGATGTTATAAATCCCAGTAGTTTCTGAATCAATTGGCCAAATATGACAGGGGAAAAAATGCTCACAGAAGAATTACTCTCTTAGTGGTTTCCTAAAAATCTGCAAGTTGAATAGAGCGAAGAGCTCCATTAGTATCCCAGGAGGAAAGGCTGCACGCTGCTCAAGCCAGAGCCAGTTCCAGGAGACAGCAGAAACCAGATGCAGCACAGAGATGTACTAGAAATAGGACCTAAGCTCCACATCTGCCCTCAAGTTAGGCAAGGAGAGAATCATTGTATAGAGAGGCACGTGATATAAATCTGTCAGAAACCACACTTCATTAATCAATCACAGAACAAGCTGCCTACCATGCTGGGGGCTTGACCATGAGAAACACTCCCTGAAGATGGACAGAAGTCCAATGAGTTCCAGTGAACTCATTTTCTAAAGCAAAAAATACTGAATACAGTCTTGGTATTGGTCAGTTTATTCTCTCCACTTTCATAATCTAAAAGTCCCTTACAGGCAGCAGAGAAAAGCAAGAAAGACTTAAACATAGTATTATAAGTAACAGCAGCTTTTGCAACAAGATGTCAAAAACAGGCACAACGCTGGTAGGTGTCCAAACATGCAACTCTCTGAAGTGAGAAAAGGCAGCAGCCAAGAAAAGCTCTATGTGGTATCACCAGCCAGTTACAAATATTAATTATAGAAAGATAGATGCACTGAGGAGTATTTATAGAGTATCCACAGCACCACTGAAGTTTTTACATCCTGGTACTTCTGACATATACAAGATAAATGAAGTGGGATCCTAACAGAACAAAATAATGAACTTAACTGCACCTAAACCACAATTTTCTTCATAAGACAGAAGGTGAAAAGTCTTTCTAACATTAACTCACTGTATATTCTCCCCTCCACTAACAAAGACTGCTGCGAACAGGTGACCTGGTTAAGCACTGCATTAGGAAATAAAGAACTACTCTAGCTTTTTGCCACAAAATTTAGAAAAACTTGTATTTGGGTGGGGCTTTTTCTCACTATATATAATGTATATACTGTGCTAGACACTTCCACTAGAAGTTTGATCACTGATTTTTTTTCCCCTTCCCATCTCCTGTACCTTGAAACAAGATGTTGTGGTCCCACTTCAGAAAAAAAATTGTTTTCAAGTTTGGGTACCAAATGCACCCATGGATCAGGCTGTGGCAAGGCCATGCTTTACTACATGAGCTCTCACAAAGTCCCTTCACACTGGCTAGTGTACATGGACACAGGTCACCCAATGCTTTAATGTAGACTGCAACATTATTAAGGCATGACTTAAAAATTCCTAGAAAATAAAAGCAGCTGGGACCTTTCAAGTCTTCAAAGAAAAATACCCAAACAACACATTCTGCATCAACTTCATCTGCCACAAAAGAAATGCTTACTATTAGATTGCAAAGCTTTAGAACGAGAGGTTTAGAAAGGAAATTCTAGTTTTGTTAGGTACAGTAAGACATCTATAACATAGATGGTATCAGTATAGCTATCTGAATTTCTGATCTCTGCTGCTTTACCAGAGGAAGGTCTACCAAGCTGTTACATTTAACTAAACACATTAACGGTAGCTCTGTAAAAACAACAAAAAAAAAAAAAAAAAAAAAGGATTTGGGGGTAAAGAGCCACCACAAATGAGCCCCCACCATTCAACAAAACTGGAAACAAAGCAAGTTGTGTGGAAATCTGCACTACTTACAGTAATGTCCAGGATGCATAGGTGGATGATGCTGAAGATGGCCATTCTGGTGGTGAGGTATGGTAGGTGTGTAGGCTGCCGTCCGACTTCCAGTCCAAGTTGTAGTACTATCTAAAAAAAGAAAGGAGTGGTTGGTTTTTAAGGAAGCTTTTCTGCATCTCACTTCTAATCCTCTATTTCTCCTCAACATTTGGAAACTGGTTTTAGAAAACTAAGAAGAGTGCACATATGTATATACTCACTGTGATGGTAAGTAGCTGGCTGAGCTGTAAACCCATTCTGCTGAGTTCCTGGCTGAGGCCCTGAAGCAATCTGTAAGAGTCCATCACTATGGCTACCTGTCAATATACTGGTAGGTTGACCTGGTAAAAGAACACACTACCTATTCATGAACGTTCCAAAACTTTAATTAAGAAGAGCTCAGCACTACTGGGTAGGAAAATACACTCAACTAAGGGCACTGCAAAACACAGTTCCTACAAGTTTGGTTCCAGTATTTTTTCCACCCACCAGAGTGTCTTAGGAAACTTGAAGCAAGATGCTCTGCACCAGCTAATTTCAACTGACACCCTTAATATTTTAGCAGTAGAAGTATGCAGAGAACTCTGTTCATCAACCGCATCTTTGTTTCATTAACATCTCATTTTCCAGTTTGAAAGGAATGAAGAGATGTCACAGGTTTTACTGAACATAGCTGGAGTAGATTTGGTATGAACCCAAACAGGCCAGCAGTAAGTCCAATCAGCTGTTTATTTTCAGCATGTTGTAACTACTGTTCCTAAGGAGGACACTCACTTATATTTACGTTCCTCCAAAACACACTGAACAGTATTTTATTTTTAAAAACAGTGCTTGAACAAAGCTGCACACATCACTGGGCTCCTTCCTGGGAAAGCTGCTGGGATTCTTTTTCTCCCAAATAAACATTTCAAGAATTAACTACGATTTAAAGTAAACTACAGATATTTTAGAACAGGTTAACAGAATCTGATCTCAGAAGGCTTCAGCTCAGCCGTTAACACTAAACTGGTCAGCAGTTTCACAAGTTTCATTTGCACTCTCAAACTGGTGTAGCTAGCAGAATTTAACACACTGAAAACTTGAACTAAAACCTAAAAAAACCCAAGCTTTTTTACCCCCTGTCCACTGGTCACCAACAATTACAGCACCGATGAGAAAAAGTTATTGACTATAAACTGTTGTGCAAAGGCAATACAATTAAACTGCCCATCCTTTTTTCTCTGCTGGAGACAAATACAGACATTGTACCTTAAACTTGGCAAAACCATCTGTAGTTCTAGCAGAAAAGTAGTCAGCAAAGATTAAAAGCATTATCAAAACACCATTAAAAAAATAAATTGATAACACAAAATCCACACATTTTTTTTACACTGAAGTGACAAAGAATACATGAAACCACTCCAAATTTCCTGGCTTTCCTACAGTAGAGCTGCAGGACACTGTATGTAACTGCTTTACTGTCCTGCTGGAGTGAAGAGTGAGGTTTGATGCTGGTAAACCAGACTCTTCCACTTGTACTAAATGCACACAGAAAATTAAGAAAAACTTTGACATAGCTCTCCAACAGACTCATGAAAATATTAATTAGGGCTGTCACTCTGGTAGTACAGTGGGCCATTACAAAAATAATCGAGTTAAAACTGGAAGACTCATTCTGTCAGCTGTGGAACAATACAGAATTGTCTGAAAACCTCTCGATACTGCCACTTCACAGTGTATCTGCTTGTTCCATTTGCTGTTGCAATAAAATAATAAAATTCTTCCATTCCTACAGCAGTTATGCCAGTAACAGTCATAATGTTCTGTCAGCAGGCAATTGTTTTTTTAACATAAAATCACTGAACTGTTGGCATATCCAAAACAGTCTTATTACACTCATGCAATGTCACTCTCACTGGAAGAAGACTGGGTTACCAGGAAAAGTTACCCAAATTATGCTCCAAGTTAAAACCTTATGTTAATGCTTATGAGACTGCCTAGATTGTAATGCCACACACTTTCTCAGCAGAGTGTAGCAGAAGCACAGTTCTGATGCAATATCTACTCTGGCAAAAACCAGTTATCTTTGAGCTGTCACATTTTCACAGTTTAATATTTCATATAATCTCTATGATCTTACTTGTTGAAGCCACAGGAATGTTGGGAAAATTAGTGGTGCTGGTAGTGCTAGCCTCAGTAGGAGCTAACATGGCTGGGGTGCTATAAGGCTCGGTAGATGCCCTGTTACTTGGTGGATGCTGGATGGTTTGGACTGAATGGCCTTCTGCAGTAGACAGTGATGGCTGCCCCTCGTAGTCATGAACGTATTCGTCTTTCACCAGCATGCTTGATGGAGCTGTAAAAAAGCAAATGGTTAAACTTGCAAAGCAAATCTATTGTCAGGATTTAACTACAAATTGCACTACTGCTTTCAAGCAACAGCAAAGCTATTAAAGCTACTGGGTGGAGGATTTAACCTATCTAAACACTGCTAAAGCACTCCTCTAAATTGCAAATAAACAAGTCAGCAGCAGGAAATTTTGAAGCGTTAACTGGATGGAAGAGCAAACTGTTCATTTTGCTGACTGCTCTCAATCAAGTTGAGTAGTAAATTCCAATTGCATTTTGTTTTCCAGTCCATCACTGTGTGATTTGTCATGGTTAATACAAGAGAAAAACACACTTTTTGTCAAGCACCTAAATATATGTTAATGCAGTAGCTAACAAACCAATTCCTATTATAAGAATATATATAAAGCTCCTATGATAAACATAATTCATGAACACAGCACACAAAAAACTTCACACATCCCTGAAGTAATTTCAAGCAACTCCCATCCAAATTGACCAGAAATGCAAAATTCACATCCAAAGACAATATAACACTACTCTGTATTTAACAGTGTAGACGCTAATTCAGAATATTCCCCATACAGCGTAAGGAAATTACTACCATGGCCACTACAAGAATTTATTTCCATATATCCCACTAAGCACGTTCAAGTAAAACTTATGCTGCATTAGCTCCCATGCTCATCTTTAAAGCAGCCTTAAATATATTAAAATTTGACAGCAATTTTCTGTTTCCTGCTGCAAAAAGAGTAGCAGGACAAGGAAACACTTATTATGTATTTAACTGACAGCTACCATGCTTTGATTCTGCACACAAGGATCATTTTTCAGAAGACACAGGTAACATGCAAATTAGCAGAGATGAGTATGCAAGTTAAAGCTTGTGAAGTTAACAGTCTGTTGTGCTGTTTGGAGTTTTTTTAAGTCATTTTTCCTAGAACCATAGAACGGTTCGGGTTGGAGAGGACCTTAAGATCATCTAGTTCCAAGCCTCTGCCATGGGCAGGGACACCGCACACCATGTCATGCCACCCAAGGCTCTGCCCAACCTGGCCTTGAACACTGCCAGGGATGGAGCATTCACAGCTTCCTTGGGCAACCCATTCCAGCACCTGACCATTCCAGCACCTCAGCACCCTCACTGTAAAGAACTTCTTCCTTATATCTAATCTAAACTTCCTCTGTTTCAGTCTGAACCCATCACCCCTTGTCCTATCACTACAGTCCCTGATGAATATTTTTGCTTGAATACTTCTAATAACATACTAAAAACACTGGTTTCCTTTTCTGTGAATTTATTCTGGAAGGAGAAAAAAAGCCTCAGTTTTGGAATAAAGCAGCTGCACAACCTCAGATTTCTGAATACTCTTCCTTGGACATTTAACAGCCAATTTCCCTCAAGTTTCTGTGAGAGCAAGAATATTAGACTGCTTCATTCAACTGCATATCAATTGCAGAATTTCTATTATTTTCTTGTTAAACTACTTATTAAATCATAAGCATCTATTATTCCCAATTCAATTAGTTACCCTCTTATACAGGTGCACACATTCTTGTGTGTTCAATGCTGCTAATTAAAAAAAAAAAAAAGTGAGGTTTCTGATTTTTTCTTGGTGTTTTTAAGTTGCAGGCACTGAAAACAGAGCACAACAACAAGCTGAGCTGAAGCCTCAATTTAAAGAATTTGTCAGTGCTTTCCTCTCATATGCTACTTTGCCGATTTTCCAAAACCAAAGAGACAAATGCATTTCCATCTGCTCTCTATACTCCCTCCCAGGAAGATGCACAGGAATAAACTGTGTACATGCTGAAGAGTTTAACACAGTTTGTGCCCACAGAAATGCAACAGTAAGCAGGACTACTTACCAGAACTCTGTAGTGTCAGTCCTGAGAGATCTTTATCAAGAAAAACAAGAGGGTGTGGAGGATTATACAGAGATCTTCAACAGCGTTTGAACATTAAATTTATCAGCCTTTACAAACCAGTCCTACAGACTCTACATGTTATACCCCCTCTATCACAACACAAGTGTCAATGATAAGTTATTCCTAGGATACACATTAACTCTAAGAACAGTGTGCAAAGCCAACAGAAAGGCTTACACGAAAGCCAGAAACTAACTGTTTTTTCCAAACAGAAACTGGGGGGTTTTTTGGAATAAAGGTAAAAGAATAATTCCATTAAGGAGATGGGCAAGAGCACATGAGGGTAATTTATAATTAGACCATTAAAAAATTAATGTTTCTAATTCAGACCTGTATTTTCTACATCAAAAGGAAAACATTTTACATTTTATTTGCACATTTTAAATCAAGAGTCTACTTACCAATGCCAGGCGATACTACACGCTCATAATGGTAAGGATTTACACAGACACTGTCACACTTTAAGTCAAAAGCATACTGACAATATTTAACATGCTTGAGTTCATTTTTATGAAGATCGGGCCACCTCCAAAGACGAGCGTAAATCACATGAGGGAATCCCTTGCGACCAGCCACCTAAAAAGTCAGACACAAGAGCTGATTGGGAAAGTTGCAAGACATCTCACTTGACTTAGTAAGGAGCAAAGCTGGAAGAGGATAAATACCACCACAACCTCTCTCCATCACCAAAATATGGGGAAAAAAAAAAGGTGTTGCACAGTTTACCCAAGTTCTGTACTCAACAGAAATAAACTTCTATTAGGGTTTTGCTATGGTTAAGTCAACACTGTGATTCTTCAAGAAAAAATACTGGATACAAAATGGCAGAAGCAGAATTTGTGCTTAGTGTATGGTCACCTTCCCCACCATGGATGATGACAAAGCTTTGCCCCAGAAGAGGAGGAAGGAGGCACTAAGCTACACTATAAAGAATTTACACGTAGAAGAATGCCAATCCATTATATTGAAAATAAATAAATAAATAAATAAAAAACCAGTGCTTTAGGGCAGACAGAGAGCTAGCCAGCAAACATGACATCTGCCCCAGAACAAGGAAATTGCAACCCAAGCTGTACAGGTACTGAGTACGGGTGATGTAATGCTAACAAAAATCCTCAGTGCAGACTCCTTGGAGTACCTTAGCATGGGATCATAGGTCTGTCTTCACACTGCTGACCAACACAGAGCTAACAGAAGCTTCCAGTGAAAATACCAGGATAAGCAGCCACATTTGTTACGTGACCCTGCTTTTTACTGCTACACACACTCGTTTAGAACGGCTGACCCAACACCTTCTGCTCCTTTTGGAAAAAAAAAGAATCAACTACTGCTGCAGTCCAGAGCTCCAGCCACAAAACATGCCTACAAAGGGGGGATGCCAGAGAACAGCTGCTCTTCCTCAACACTCTAGGATCCTGAGTCGCTCCCTCTTGCTCCAGCTTCACTAGGAGGAAAACATCCGATTTTCACTGGTACTAACCTGAAGCCTCCCATCCAGCGTTCTCTGTATTGTAACACACTTGCTAGGATGAGCTCCATTTGTGGTTATAGCTGTAATCAAAGAATCCAATTCATCTTTTTTCTCCTTTAGCTTTTTAACTAAACTTTCAATTGCGCGTTTTGCAAAAGTTTCACTCTCTCCACCTTGTCGATGGCACATCAAGCTGTGAACAATGCTCAGACAAGCATCATTACTTGTTGGTGTGTTAGTAATAGACATATTGTCCATTTGTCACAGCTTTTTCTTTCAGATCAAATGTCAGTTTTGGGGGCTGTTATGATTTTCAAGCTGATGATCCAAGTTAAGTGTTAGATGTACTGTCCCTTGGTAAAACCTAGGAGGAAAAAATATCTACATTAGAATTGTTTTTAACAAATTGCAGATCAAGTTTCTAAGGAAGTCTGTGGCTTTCTGCTTCTTTTATTTTCAAGCTAAGTGCAGGATATTAAAAGCACATGAAAAAAAAACACTGCACTGCTTGTCCCATGACAGCTAAAACATGCTTAAGACACTGTTTGCACAGTTTTAGATATAAGATTATTTTTTCCCCTCATAACATAAAGGTTATAGTTTATATACATGTACACATAGTATGTACATATAGAAAGGTAGAGATTATTAGATGAACAGGCTCTGAACCAAGAAAAGGAGAAGAGTGACAATGACTTCCTATGTTTTATACTGGTAGGATGAGACCAAGTGAAAATGCTGACTGGGAATCAAGGGGCATAGGGTTAAACAACATTTGAATAGTGAAGAAGCATGAACATACACCAAAATCATCTGTCCTCTTCATTTAATAATCCTCTTCAAATAGTTCAGCTAACATTCTGACCTCAGACTAACTCTGAGATTTGACTTTGGTAATCAGAAAGGAAAAAAACCTCTACCTGGCAATTAGCTTAATACACATTTATGTAAATTAGTATTGTGTGTATCTTTATATATGAAAAACCCAACTGGCACATTGGTGTTTGCTTTTTTGCATCCAGCTTCTTCTGGATCAAGACACATCAACTGAAGTCACTAAAAAAGCACTTCCAAAATGTCTGGAACTGAACTGCCTTAATTGCACCAAACAGAAGATCAGGACCAAGTACTTCCTAACACATTTGGCCTTTAAACTCCTTTTGTTAAGAATCTGCAGTGGTTTCTGTTCACTAAGTCGTTCTTCTCAAAGCCAGAAGATCTTATAGTTTTGAAGTTTCCTTTAATTCACAAATTGGAAGAAGAGCTGACAGGATGTTCTCACTTCTGAATGAGCTAATTACTACACTTTATCCAGAAACATAGGACAGCAGGTTTTGGGCACTGATGGAAAAGGAATCTAATGTTGTCAAAAAGCTGCTTTGGGTCTTTTTGAAGCTTTGACTTCAGGAAGTCATCCACTAACATCATTCTACCAGCTATGCGGACTGCTTTTAAGACACTGGCAGCAAATAACACCAAAGTGATTTTACTATATTTACATTTCTTGAGTAAGCTTAAAATATAAGCCTTGCTGAAAATAACATGTTCTCTTCAGTGTAAATAAAATCTTACTTCAACAGTTAAAGAAAAAATATTCATGCACATTATCTGAGGAACACATCCAATCAAAGTCCTGTTACTATGCTGGAATTTTCCATGTTATTAGAGGAATAGTAGTAACAGCTATTTATTGGAAACAAATGTGTTGCACAAAAATAAGAGTGGGATGTTAATTTAGGAAGTTAATGCATCACACAAATGGCAGTGTGAATGCATGGCTTCCCTTCTTGCACAAGGAATAATGTAACATAAGTCCAGCACAATTATAAAAGGAAACAAAAGTCTTCCCTATTTAATATTTTCTCCAATTCCAACTCAAATACAGCATGCTTTGGTATTCTTCCAAAGAAAAAAAAAACCCAACACGTTGCAAATCCTCCCAACAACCCACCACCACCACCTCCCCCCTTCCATTTTCAGTAGTTTTCATCTTTCTTAAGGACACTTCTGAACCTAATTTCTCCCAAAGGAAAACAGTTACCTAAAAGTTTGAGTAATATCATTTTACCTAGCTATTAAAGCTTCTCCCTCACTGCTAGGTTTTTCTGTGCTTCAACTCAATAAGCCTCTTTTAAAAGTCAAGCTTAACCTGCCAGTCATTCTCCATGGCAACTCGCACTCACATAAATCTCTAAAAGCTTGCCAGCTAAAACAGAATAGAACATCATTTTCCTTAAATATAAAACAGCATCCCAGATAGATATGCATAAGTAATCACAAATAAGTGACTTGATAAAGCTATTAGCCAAAAGAGCTTTAAATAAAGAGATGTTTAAAATTAGACACGCAGCTCTATCTCCTACATCCCTAAAACCATGAATGAGAATTTTACTTGCTGACTTTCAGAAGACTAAAAATCAAGCAAATAAATCCTTATTTAAGTGGAATGATCTTCAGAAATGTTGAGTCACCCCTCAGCTGCCACTGAGCTCAACAGGAGCTTCTGACTGTTCAGCACATTTGAAAGCCAGGCCACTTGTTTAGGAGTTTAAATACTGTTACACACCGCTGGTGCGTTAACTATGCACCATGATTCAGGAGCCTCCCTTTAGAAGTGCCCCCTACAGGAATCCTGGATTTAATCTCGCAATTTTGAACCCCAGAAGGAGAGGAGAGGTGAGTGGCTATCGATCTGGCACGTACTGGTAAATGCTGCAGCGTGTTTCTTCTGAAGGACCAGAAGCACCAGTGCATTTTGCAGGCAAGCCAAGTTCTTATGTTCCACAAATCTAGTTTCTCACAAAATAGCTCTACGAGCCTATCTTGGACTGAGTCACACATTCAAGAGGTGCCTTAACACCTTCTTACTATATTACTTTCATGTGTGCAAATAAAAGCAAAATGCAATCTTAATGCGTTATATTTTTGGAAGGGAGCCTTTGAAGATAAGGTTCCAGCATGCCCTCAGACACAGAGTGTTAGATGTTCTGCAAAACAGCAGCATGCTTATGCAATTTAACGTGTACTGGGTGCGAGCATGAAACTTCAAATTCATTCCACAGCAGGCCCCCCGCCCAAGTAAGCAATCCCACACTACAGCTCCAGCTTAGACTTACAGTGGAGTAAGCAGGGGCAAATATATTGAGCAAAGACTTTCATAGTTCCTCCTCTACCCAAAATTTCATGAAACAGAAATGAGCAAGAGGGTGTTTGGGGGGGGAATGGGGCAGAGAGAAGAGACAGGGAACATGAGAAAAGCAGCCACAGGAGACAGAGCTTCTAGCGAAGCTCCCTGCTTCACCTACCAAAAAACCAAAAGGTGTTTCTCTCCTTGCTACAGTGTGACACAAGTAGAACACAGGAGAAAAAAAGGAATGGGACGAGCTAATGTAAAATGCTAATGAGTTACAAACTTACAGAGAAGTGCCTCATCTTATAGAAAGTAATGTATTTCAGTAACTATTAACAGTGTCTTACGAAAGATGCCAACTAGTGTTCTGTGATAGCTGAAGTATCGGAGCAAGATTAAGAGGATTACTGGAGCAAGATTAAGATCCTCTGAAGAGGAGTTAAACCTGAAAGACAAAAGAAGTTAAGATTGCCAGGTAGTTTAAAACACACCACACTGGTAAGTAACCATTTAACTGAAACTCTTCCTTCAAGACTGATGCAGACCAGAATAAATACCGCAACTCTTCTGTATGTCCCACTTCCCCACGGCTGCCTTGCTGAAGGGTGATGTATCTTTTAGCCTGTGCAATGAAATTCAAAACATGAAGCAGCTGTCTAACATTAAAAATGCAACACTGGTGCCACATGCCTCATTTTCGTGTCTGTGGATAATTCTGCCACAAATGGTTACCTGAGCAATATAAATAGATTCTAAAAACACAGACATCTATGATAGTATGCTACCTCATGTTACAAAAAATCAAATATATTATTGACTTACCTACATGGAAGTAACATTACTGAGCTCTTACACGAGTGCCCTCACTGCACTTACATTTATCTTATGGGCAGGAAATCAAAATAAACACCGTACTGACTCAAACCATTCCACTGTTCTCGGATCAACTGCTACATTCTCTCTCAAAACAGCGATTCTTTTACTAGTGTGACTAGAAAACAGAGACCAAGTTTAACGTTCCGCATCTTCTGCAAAAGCTAGCTCCATGAGAGCATTCCCATTTGTGGAGACAAGGTGCTCCTGATGAACTGGAAGAAACCTGAGCAAAGTACAAAAAGAAGATGAGATCTCACCTGAAGGGATAATCAATGCATTTATGGAACAGAAAATTAATAGTTTACTGTGCTAGTATCTCTAGAGCTGTGAGACAGTATTATAAGCTAGCACGCCTTAAGAACAAGTGCTTTTACATGCCAGAAACCAAGGGTAACAAAAACAGTGTGAGCCGTGACTTCCAAATATTTCCAGTAACTCCTCAGGCAGCATACTAGGTACTTAAAAGATAGGATCATTTGGACGGCCTCACACAAGCCCCAAGAGTTGCTGAGATATATTTCAGTTTTAAATTCTTCATCAAAAAAGCATGCAGACGCATACAGACACAGGCAGACACACACACACCGTCTGGAGAAGTACAAGGGCTTTTAGAAAGAGCAAAAAAAGTTTTTCTGTTTTCCATGGTTAGAAAAAAAATCCACATGGACTTAGTTTCCTTGCTTCTACAGGGGAATTACTGCAGTTGTGCAGGAGCTCACCTGAGACATAAGGGCAGAGGCAGCAAAAAAAATACTGAGACTTCACATAAACCCCCTTTAATGTCCTAGCCATTCAGCCAAGCAAATTTTGAAACTTACCTGAAAAATCCCTTCTTCCAAACAATTCCCTTTTCCAATACACTAACGTGGCTGAAATTTGCTGAGAAGCTACAGATACAGATTTAGTAAAAAGAACTCACATTCCCTTCTAAATACCAACAAGAACCACAAATAAATACTTTTCACACTTGCAATTCACTTATCTTCCCTCTCTCCTCCCACAAAAGCCACACTTTGCAATTTGGGGAGAACGATGAACCCCAAACAAGAAAAGGAAATAATACGCTTACGGAGGCGAACCAGGGGGTTATGGATGGAGCTGGAAGCCAGGGATGTCACCCAAAGGAAGACGATCCAGGCAATGAGCGCTCCAGCAGCTTGGGCAAGACCTTTTTATCCCTGACCGACGCTGATATGATACGTGATGCTGTTCATTTACAGTGGCGTTTAAGCCAATCACAGCCACGAAGGGATCAAATTCACCAAGAAACTCAGTCTAAATATGTGACGGCCCAAATGCCACTGGATAATTACTTTAAGATATGAGCCAAAGGCCAAACCCCCTCCACCGCATACATTTTGTTCATTAAGTTTCAACAGAAAACTAGGTATTTTCTATAAAAGCAACAACTTAAGAGTCTGGGAGACTTCACCGTTTGCAGGACAAATTACATGAGAAGTAGTTTGACTAGGAGTGATCAAACAACACTTCGTTTTAAAATGTAGGATGCAAAGAATTGTGAAGTGCTATATTTTAATAAAAAGAAGTTTAAAAATACAGCAGAGCCTTGACACAACTGGAAAACTAGTTCCTGCAAGTGCCAGGGCAGCAAAGGCCCTTTGAAAAGCTTTTGATGAAGAAATGGAAGCAGCCTGGCAGATCAGCTCAGAAAAAGAGGTTCCAGACAGAGATACAGTGCTGAAGGGCCCGAGATGCTCATGGGGAAGGCTGATGAACACAGCCAGCAAGGGCAGCAGGGCAACACGCAGCACACATGGACATGAACAATGCAAGATGGACCTACAACCACATGCACAGGAGGCCTGAAATCATAGAATCCCAGACTGGTTTGGGTTGAAGGTTCCTTAAAGCTCATCCAGCTCCAACCCCTGCCACAGGCAGGGACACCTTCCACTAGAGCAGGTTGCTCCAAGCCCCTGTGTCCAACCTGGCCTTGAACACTGCCAGGGATGGGGCAGCCACAGCTTCTCTGGGCACCCTGTGCCAGCGCCTCAGCACCCTCCCAGGGAAGAGCTTCTGCCTCAGAGCTCATCTCAGTCTCCCCTCTGGCAGGTTCAAGCCATTGCCCTTGTCCTGTCCCTACAGGCCCTTGTCCAAAGCCCCTCTCCATTGTGATGGAAATGCAACCAGTCTGCCAAATTAAAATCAAAGAGTAGGAGATCTTATGCATGCTAAGTATTAGATACACACTTGGGGCTCAGGAATCCATTCAGAACTGAGGTGGAGATTTGCCATCTTTTTGTACAAACTGATCAGACAACAGTCCTGTGTCACATGAGAGCATTTCAAATGATTGTCAATACATGATCATCGTAAGTCCCCACTGAACTATTCCATTCTAAATAACACTAACACAGATGTTTAGCAACGGTTATGCTCCATAGTGCACGTAAATACATAAGCCTAAGCATTTTTAATATTGCTCTATCTGTGTAAGGGCTGGTGTTACAAACATGTACAGGGATGCTAAGGACAGCAAAGGCAGGTAAGTGTGTCTAATGGCATTCACCGGATACCATACAGGCATTTCTATTTGTGCTATGAATCTTACAATAACTTGGCCATTATTCATCGTAACATACTGTGGAAGGGTCTAAGCAAGTCAGCAAATTTACAGGCAGAATATCCTTTGTGATGAGCCATGACTTGAGTGATTACTACCACTGTCATCTTCAAACACAAGAAAATAAGCTGATATCATCTGAATTTCCAAGTAAAAAAGCAAATAAAAACATCTGTATTGCAGTAACGAAGAGAGACCACAGCCAAACCAAGGCCTGTGGTGCTGTATGATGCCAAGGGGAAAAATAATTTTTGTTAAAAATTAACATAAAAAGATAACATATATATGTTATCTAATATATGTTACATATTGTAACATCAATTTCAACATAAAAGATACAGCCTGCAATTCTGGGGAGTCATATACTGGGGCGAGGAGGGAAATGAATTAATGCAAAAAAACCCCTAATGATCGAAAAGGTACTTCCAAGATGTGACTATAAAGGTAATTTTGGGAAAGATACATCTAAAAAAAATAAGAACAGTTTGCTTGAAGCTGCCACTGCTGCGCTGGGAACACGATTTACCAGTTACAGCCATCCCAGTCCCAGATTTCCAGCCTTTTCATACCAGGCAGTAACACAACGCTAACGAACTGGCTAATTAGAATAGCGTACAAACTGACATCTTGCTAGAACATTTCACATAAATAAAGGACAAGAAAGGCTCTTGCATAAGCTGCTGCCTCCAAAATTAGACAAACACAAAGATGTCAGAAAAAGCAGCATGTACATTTAATAGCTTTTAACCACCAAAACGCTACTACAGAGTTTTGCTGTTTAATAATGCAGTGGTAGAAGTTTTATGATAAACATGATAAAGAAAAAAAATCCATAAACCAATAAAACAAAAGGTAGCTTGTGATTTGATGAAGATATGAGTAAGTGATTAAACTGCAGATACTTTCCAGCACATTAGACAATTATCTACTTGCCCAAAGGGTGAAAAGGAACAAAATGTTTGTAGACATAAGACCAATTAGCATTAAAGAGCAAGAGAAAGTGTACTAAGGAGGTACTGCACTCACACTGTTCTGTACAGTAAGAGCTAACATTCCCCAGAATACTATTTTTGTGCTCATATCTGAATCATCTGTATCAATTCTGCTCATCTCACTGTCAGTAGCTACAAAAATTTAAGACACACAGCAGCATAAAGGAAACTGAAGAAGAGTTTAGAGACAACTCTCGAGTGGCAACTCCTTCAGCTTGACATAAATGCACAGTTAAAAAGTATGAGCAGCCATTTCTTTATGGAAGAAACTGGTCTGATGTAGCTGTCCAGCTACAGTTCTCAGCACATCTTCATTCCTCTCAGCTTTCACCTCTGCTGTCCAATGGCTTTCAAAAGCACTTTACAAATACAACAGGCTGGTCCTGTAAAAAGAACAAACATTTCTGCTGCACAAGGGTTTTTAATCTCATTCAAGGAACAAATACTACAGTAAATACATATAATCAGAGGATGGTTTGGGTTAGAAGGGACCTTAAAGCTCATCATCTAGTTCCAACCCCCTGCCATGGTCAGGGGCACCTTTCACCAGACCAGACCTTAAAGCTCATCTATTTCCAACCCCCTGCCATGGTCAGGGGCACATTCCACTAGATCAGAACTTAAAGCTCATCTAGTTCCAACCGCTGCCATGGTCAGGGACACCTTCCACTAGAGCAGGGTGCTCCAAGCCCCTGCGTCCAACCTGCCCTTGAACACTGCCAGGGATGGGGCAGCCACAGCTTCTCTGGGCACCCTGTGCCAGCACCTCAGCACCCTCACAGGGAAGAGCTTCTGCCTCAGAGCTCATCTCAATCTCCCCTCTGGCAAGTAAAAGCCATTGCCCTTGTCCTGTCCCTACAGGCCTTTGTCCAAAGCCCCTCTCCAGGTTTCCTGGAGCCCCTTTAGGCCCTGGAGCTGCTCTAAGGCCTCCCCTTCAGGAGCCTTCTCTTCTCCAGGCTGACCCAGGTCAGCTCTTGAGTCTGCATAAAGCCTTATCTTGTCTTCAAATGCGGGGAGGTGGGCCAGGACACAGTGAAAAATGCAGCGCTACGATGCTGATGGGACTACATAGGCACACATTTTAAACTCCCAAAAAGTTATTTTTTATGTTGGTTCCCCTTCCGTCTCTCTACATTTTATTTTTGAGAAAACATACAGCTGAAAACAACCTCTTCTTCTCAATACAGCCTTCTGCATGGCCAGAGAAGGAAGACCACTGCACGCTGCACCGCTGGGGTGGGAAAAGCAGCAAACTCCTCTACAACTTGATCTATACCCAGAGCACCTTGCACTACCTCACTTCAAAGAGACCACGTGCAGAGAGCAGGCAGTGGTGGAACTCCTTGCAATAGAATGATAGAGCAAACCTGAACTGAGCTCTTCCTCAGGGTATCCTGCAAGACCCATTTTCTTGCAGAAGGCTTCCTCCAACAAGGACAAATACTAATTTGTCAAAACCTCACAAACAGGGGAAACAATTGTGGTTATGCCAAGCAATAAGAAGGAAGAGCCAAACCCTGTTCAAGCAGAAGTGGTGTGATTTTTCACTTGTACGTCGTGTTTCGATATCCCAGAACAGGTGTATTAGATAACATCTGTTCTTTATTGTAATCTGCACAGGGATAATGTTCTCTGCATTCGCTTGAGCTTAAAGAAAAAAATCACCTCTGGGCAAAACAAGCATGGAAAATTCCAGCCCCAACCAAAACTAGAGTTTTTCATAAGGTTAACAACATAGGAAAATAGAGACTTAAAATTCCAGCAGGCCTTTAACAACAGCACAGCAATGGCTGCTCCTCACCAGGATCCACTGCTCTCAGCACCTTTGTTCTCCACTAAATCTGTGTTCTCCACTAACTCTTGATACCTCTCGAAACTCACATCTCCATTGTGCAAGCTGAGCCTGAATCCATTATGTAAAGAGCCACTTAAAATAAGGAATTCTAATCAGCTTGAGACACTTACTGCTTCTCTTTAGGCTCAGCTCTTTGAAATAAAGTTTCTATATCAATATTAAACACGCATGCTTATGCAACAAGCAAATCAAACGAGGTTCATGAATGCAAAGTGAGGAGAAACTCCTTCCAGTAGCAATCTGGTCAAGATAAGAGGGCCAGAAGGACAAGTTGCTTACTTATCATGAAGCTGGAGTACAAAACCATATTTTATAGGGCAGCACCTTGCACAGAATTACCTACATTACTGAGCAAAGTAACAAGAGTACAACAGTCCTGTGATTCAGAAGATGACAGCTATCACAGAGCCCAAAATCACTCCTGCCTGTTGACAGCAGCATGCTGTTCTTAACCACGAAGTGGTTAGGCACAGTGGTAAAAGATACCACGCTCCTCACTCCACTGTATGTGCTTGAGAAGAATTGGTTTGCAAGCGGTACAATTTGGGCTCTAAGTAATAACACACCTAACCCACAACTAGATTACCCCGTAAATTAACCAGCCTTCCGTGGTAAGGACTCAACGACACACCAAGTCACAAGCCTCCCCGAGAAACAGGGATGGAAAGGAAAGATGGTCAAGACGGAATCACCTTTATGGAATGACTCTCACGAACACCCCGTGTGCTGGGCAGCCCCACGCTGCCTAAACACCACCTTAAACCACGCTGCTGTTGCAAAGATGGCAGATTTCGAAGAACTAAACGCCAACCTGCTCGCACAAAACCGCGCAGGGCATGAGAGGGAGCACGCGGAGAGCGCGGTCTGCACGAACGGCACCAGAGGGAAGTTTAACTGCGGACAGGCGGTGGGAGAGCCCTTCCGAGAGAGAACCGGGGGTTAAAAACAACACCACTTGAAGTTTGGGGCCGGCGGGAGCGCGTGTGTGTGTGCGGGAATCACGCTTTCTACTCACTCGGGGAAAGCGGGGAAGGAGCCGGGGCGGGGAACAGGGCAGCGGGGCCCGAGGACAAGCCCCCGGGACGCGCAGGGCGGGGGGGGCGGTCCGAGAGCAGCGGTG
>NW_009934190.1:285-6921 GCF_000696875.1 Nestor notabilis | reverse complement strand
CTGCTGTAGCTGAACCCAGGACAGTAGTCAGGCTGTATAACTGTTCAGCTAATTGACAGTGATCATTCTTATAGAACAGACCAGGATATTATCCCCTATTTTGCAGATTGCCTTTATGACAGAAACAGTCAAATGGAAACTTATGACCTATTTTAAAATTCCTATTTGTTCCCCTGTAGCTGCAGCAGACACCGCATAAGCACAATCACAATAGCTTTTTTTTCAGAGTCTCCAAGTAGCTGGAGTCCCTACCCCTCCTGTGCTTGAGCTTAAAATGAAATGCCAAGTGTTAGGAACTTGGTGTACACCTAGTATCTTTCTGCAGAAAAAGATCAGGGATGTGCTAGGTTTTCCTACATTTGTTAAAGTGGGCAGCAAATGAACCCTATGTGAATGAAACTCTTCCAAAGTAAACAAGGATATTTGCAACACAGGAAATTGTTGCGTATGGAGGAAAAGCTGTGAACTTAAATGTTGAATATATAGAAAACTAATAATAAGAAGAAATGTCTTTTAAGAAAAATCTTGCTACATTTTGTATTGTGCAGTATTCGGGACTATGTGTTTAATGGTCATGTCTCCCATTTACAACTCTGCTACCACCAGTTTATGTCTGACACTATCTCAGTATCACTTACGACCAAGGCATGTAAGTGGAACCAGAGAGAGAGATTTATGCTCTGTTTCAAAACTGTCTATTTCAGCACTTAACTGAGTGAACTTCTCCTGTGGTAGAAAGCATAATCTTTAGGGTAGAAGTCACTTTCCCATGACTGTATGAAGAAGTACTAATCCTCCTACATACAGGAGATCACCGTAAAAGATGAGTTTACAGAGGTAAGTCACAGACTTTAGGAAAATGAGATCTGATCATTCAAGCATTTCAGGTGATGATCATAAGAACAGTTAATGAACTTGAAAAAAAGGTGTTAACTCTCTTGAGTCAATCTCCTAGTGCCTGGGAGGTAACAATACATATTCGCAGAAGCAATTTCTATATGACATTGCAAAAGGAGAGTCAATTTAACTAATTATCAAAGGTGTTAAAATTTGCTGCTGTATTAATAATACAAAAATATATTATTTAAATTGAAAAAATCCCCCAACATGTATGTTTTACATTTTCTAGTCTAAAAAACAATACATCTCATCTCCCATCCAAGCAATCACTGCAGGAGGTTAATTATTTCTGTTAATAGAACACAGATTTCAAAGTACTGTGATTTCAGGAACAATAATGAATTCTCAGGTAATCCAGAGTCATTGTGAAGACTTCTGTGACTTTACAAAAATTACACATATTTAAGAAGAAATCCAAAATAGCTGTTTATAAGAAACCTGATTAGGCATAAAATTCTCATTTTTAAAAATAAAACTAACATACTCCACAAGTATATTCTATGTAATGTCAGTTGCACATGCAAATGCAGCCCAGGTAAGCCATAACATACAGTACCCCAACCATTTAGTCAGTTCACAGCATCATTTAGCTCATGTAGCAAATAGTTTCATTACAGTAGACATTACTGGATGAAAAATTAAATTCTACTGAACCTCATTTTCTTTGGATTTTCAGAGAATAAGAAAATTGGGAAGTATTAAAAACACTACCATTTTAAGTGCCAGCACCCTGATCCACCATTATTTCAGGTTACCCAGAGTTGTTATGGATGCCCCATCCGTGGAAGTGTTCAAGGCCAGGTTGAATAGGGCTTTCAGCAACTTGGTCTAGTGGAAGGTGTCCCTGCCCATGGCAAGGCGGTTGGAACTGGATGATCATTAAAGTCCCTTCCAACCCAAACCATTCTATGATTTTATGACTTCAGTTTTATATTTGCTATAGAGCCTTTCATCTCAATTATCCTTTTATCTACTTATTTTGTATGATATACTTAAATAGGATGAAGCTATTGCACTTGCATAGTAAGTTTAAAATTGTTTCGCTTGGCATAAGAAGATAGCCACAAATATAGTAACCTGACAAAAGTGAATGCACTGTCTGAAGACTGAAAACAAAGAATTCACATATTATTTGGCTACACCACTTCTAATAGTCTTTTGGAAAGTGTTTTTGTCCAAAATAATTTCTGAATTTGACTAATGCAAGTAAGGGGTATATATGTATTAGCTAGAAGAAAATGCTTTATCGACAGGGAAGACTGGTCATTCTGAAGTCACCTGACTTCTGAAAATTTAATTAAACAAATATTGGGGAAAAAATTTGAGGACCAGAACTGTGTTTTTCTTTTTCACAGCTTTAACCTACTTAAACTGGAATGGAATAGGAAATAGTATTATATTGTTAACAGTAATATGTTTATTTGATTTGCTAATATAATACTTTTCTATAGTAATTTTATTTTCCTTATAAGCTTGATAAGGAATACCACACAATTTAAGAGAAAGCATGATGTTCAGTAAGCATTTGGCACAATTTAAACATGCATTTGAAAATAAACCTATAATTACAAACTACTTTGAATAATGAGATGAAAATTTTAGTTATTTTTGCAAGCTTGATACAGATTTGGTTTAGTGTTTGGATCTTAGTACCAAGGCTTGAAAATTCATTTTCACATCCTCATATTATTTTACAGATTATTTGACATGTAAGCCTCATGTACAGACCTGACAAATATTGCCATTTTGGGATTCTCCTTTTTTTTTTAATATATAATTTTATTTGAAAAAGGCATTTTCTCTCAGCACTATTTGACTGGGCTTCCTGTCCATGTTGACATAAAACTGCAGCACCACCAGTGTAACGTATGTACTAAATGTTTTACAATCTTGTTATCTTAATTTGCCTGTACTGAATTATAATTAACCAAAGGTAAGAATAAGAAGTCATTATCAGATAATGATATGCAACAGATTTTAGGTGGTTCATAGATCACATTCCAAAAGCACCACCTGAAGCCTCCTGAGGTAGCATCTGCTTCCTCATGATTTTACAGTACCTTGCTGGAAGATGCTGTTTAAAAGCATACAGTAATGAATCCATTTATAACAAAAGCTATCTTATTTCCCTGTTGTAGTCTATTAAGCTCCATGTTTCTGTATTCAGAAATAACTTAAGCATCTTATTTGCAGAGAGCTATTTACCTCCTATTAGCTGCTGCTTGGTCACTGAAAGAACAGTAAAAAAAACACCTGTCTTAAATTGATATGCCTGAATCAAATCATACTCAACTGCTTGTTTTATCTGACTGATCTAAAGAGAGACACCAAACAGCCACATTTCTTTAACTTGGGTGAAATAAACTGTGACGTAGGATCAGCAGATAAAATTTGTGATTTTCACACAAGATACTGGGTTAGACTTGCAAAAATTGCCAACAAAAAAAAAAATCAGTTTAAGTGTTAAATGGAATAAATGGCAAGGTTTTGGTAACACAGGCAGAGGAGCGGGGCTGCAGAGGTGGCCTCTGTAGAAGGATGTGGAGGCTGCCATCATGTTGGACACAGCCTATTCCAGTTGCCTCCACAATAGACCCACCACAAGACACAGCTGAGCCCATCTGCCAAGCTGGTGGCTCCTTAGTGAGCACATTTAAGAAAAATGAGGAAACATCTAGAAGGAGGGAGAAATGGAACAGGGAGACAGGAATAAAAAATTTGAACAAGGTCAGAGTAGTAGAAGGTGCTCCACAGCATAGCTAAACAGATTGAGAGCCATAGACAAGCTTATGCTGGCACAGGGACACCCTGAAGTGACTGCAGCCCATGGAGGACCTATGCTGGAGCAGAAGAGCCAAATGAGAAGGAAAAAGCAGCAGACAAAAGCGTTACCTGATCCTCCTCCTGTGCCACCCTCACCAAAGGGACTACATGCAACCTGTGGCAATAACAAGGGGAGTGGACACCAGGAGGAGGGGAAGAGAATTGTCTAGAATGAAGTTGATTCTAGGAAAGTGAAAGGAAACGTATTTTCAGAAGTGTTTTGATGTTCAGCTTCTTTGTTACCCTGTATTTCAATCAGTTATTAGATTTTTAGGTTGTTCAGTAAAAATAAGTT
The DNA here is from genome assembly GCF_000696875.1 of Nestor notabilis. Classification (NCBI taxonomy): domain Eukaryota; kingdom Metazoa; phylum Chordata; class Aves; order Psittaciformes; family Psittacidae; genus Nestor; species Nestor notabilis. The sequence goes on along the minus strand of NW_009934190.1, from coordinate 2,903 downwards.
AAATTCCCTGAGTAAGATCTGTTTTGCCTGTGACAGTAAGTGGCAAGTGATTTCTCTGTATTTATTTCAACTGATAAATCTCCTCATTCCTTCTCCTTCTGTTTTTTCCTCTCTTTCATCAAGGTTTCCTCCTCATTAGCTGTGGGTGTTTGGCTAATAGTGTAGCCAGGGCCAAGACACTACAAATGCCAAACTAAGTATTTTTGCTACTGCGTCCCATTTTTACCTTAAATGTAAATACTTATTTTAGGGTAGAACTTTGTTTTCTTTTGAAAGTGGAAGTGTACTCACTGAAATAAGACACTAAGGGTCTTTGCGGAATAGAGTCCTTTTATGTACTTAACAACTGAAAAAACAATATTCTGACTGAATCTTCTGAAATCTTAAGCTTTCAAAAAATGTTTCAACCTCAATTCTGAACCTCTTTTGAGTAGAAACTGACTATGAAAATAAACATTCTTCAGTCCAATGCAGGTATAGGTTATGCAACTTAACTTCACTGTGACTTGCAAAGGAGTGCGAGGGATATCAGAAAATTTGTTTTATATAGCATAAAGAATTTCTAATTTTGTCACTGCCCTATCTGCTGTGAAACATGCAACCATCAGTTAAATGTTGCACTGCCCTATCTGCTGTGAAACATGCAACCATCAGTTAAATGTTGATTACACTGTGTCTGTCAGTCTCTTTTCCTATGTAACAAGCAATAGGACAAGAGGAAATGGCCTCAAGTTAGATCAAGGGAGGTTTAGACTGGATATTAGGGAAAAATTCCTTCACCAAAAGGACTGTCAAGCATTGGAACAGGCTACCCAGGGAGCTGGTCGAGTCACCGTAACTGGAGGTATTTAAAAGTAGATGTGGCACTTAGGGACATGACTTAGTGGTGGACTTGGCAATGCTAGCTGGACTATCTTAAAGGTCTAAATAATTCTACAACACTGTTTTTAAATAGACAATTTCGGTTTGGGTTGTTTTTTTTCCTAGTTATCAATTGTTCATTTATATCTATCACACAGAAATGGAAAATGCTATATATATTTTCTCAACAGAAAGGACAAATAAAGAACAGTGTTTGTTTTAACGTTAGGATAACATTAATAGCACCCTTGCTACTTCTTTACAGATAGGAATATTGGGTTTGCTTTGTAGGGGTTTTTTTCCCCTTTTTTTCATTTCAGAGGTAACATGCTGATTTATTATTTTTTTTTTTAGCTAAATGTAAACAAAAGTCCTTATAGAACAACCCCTAAAGCCAGCAGTGAAAATTACTGTCACACCTTTTACACACAGACAGCTGAAACAGATGAAATATCTGAAATTTAGCATTCTAACAGTGCTCATTTTGACAAAGACTATGATTGAGAAAGGAATTGATTAAATAATGACACAAGGGACCAGAACTTGGTATAAACTCATTAGGCACTGACTGAGATTTCCTTTAGCAGCTACTAAGGAAACCCAGCTGCTTCTGCACCTCAAAATAGACATTTTGTATGCTCAGTCTGGCAGGTAGAGCAGCTGCTCAAGGACAGTAGTTCCCCTAGGAGGAATCTGATTAAAAGACATACGACCCTTTACAACCAAAACATTCACTGAAGTGTGATCAAAAAAAGTCTGCAAAAATGAACATGAAAATCTGATCATTGTTATGTAACTTTAAGCTGTACATTACTCCCTTAATGATAACATTCAAAGCAAAATATAACCTCTTCCCCCTGTCCAGATCTAGCATTTCACTGTAAAATAAGCATACACCCATTTACACAAAGGATTTATGTTCATTCAAGTACTAGGAGAAATAAATCAAACTGACAATTATCTGGATTTCTGTGAAAGCCTAACCTACAACATTTGATCAGTGTTGTTGAAATGACAAAATGCCATTCAGAGTGTTAAGACTATTAATGTCCCTATGAACAGTGGAAAATCAAAATTAATGCTCTATTTGTAAGAATTTAAATATGCATATTTTAATCAGAAAAAAATTATGTTAATTATACTCCATGGCCTCAATGTCACACTTGCACAATAGAAGTGAACTGTATTTAACACGATCTGCTTTGAAACAATGTTTGAAGTTTTGACTGACTTCATGAAACACATGTTAATTTCAATTTTTTCCTTGAGAACACTCCAGCTGTTCTAGGGATTCACAACTATTTTACCTATTCTGTATTAATTCATAGAAGTAATCCAGCAAGCAAGTGCTGGGAAGTTATCAGAGTTCTCACAGTCCCTGCATCTGCCTTCCAAGACTTGGGTGGTGTGGTCTGAGCATTTACTAGTGAAGACTGAGGCAAAGAAGTCGTTAAGAACCTCAGCCTTCTCCAAATCCAGGGTAGCCAGTTCTCCCGATAGCTTCCGGAGAGGGCCCACATTGTCCCTAGTCTGTCTTTTATTTGCTACGTGCCTATAGAAGCTTTTCCTGTTATTTTTGACGTCCATTGCCAGACTTAATTCTAACTGGGCCTTAGCTTTCCTGACCTGGTCCCTGGCTTCCCAGACAACGTTCCTGTAATCCTCCCAGGTTGCCTGTCCTTGCTTCCACCTTCTGTAAGCTTCTTTTTTCCCCTCTAAGTTTCCTCAGCAGCTCCTTATCCATCCATGGAGGTCTC
>NW_009934190.1:0-219 GCF_000696875.1 Nestor notabilis | reverse complement strand
CAGTCTTGGGCCCCCCTGCCCTCTAGGACTATATCCCATAGAACCTTACTAAGCAGGTTCCTGAAGAGGCCAAAGTCTGCTCTCTTGAAGTCCAGAGCAATGAGCTTGCTGCATGCTCTTCTCATTGTCCTGAGGATCTCAAACTCGACCACCTCATGGTTGCTACAGCCAAGGCTGCCCTCAAGTGCCACATTCCCCACCAGCCCCTCTCTGTTGGTG
>NW_009934189.1:17603-22620 GCF_000696875.1 Nestor notabilis | reverse complement strand
GCTTTGTCTGGGCAGGGGGAGAAGTGGAGCTTCTGAAGTGTGTTAATTGCTCTAATTAAGAAAAGTGTGAGAGAGGGGCTCCGCAGCTGTGCGTGCTGCACTGCTCCCCGCTGAACTGAGGGTGAGGAAACCACCCCGGTGTGGCCGAGAGCCTGAGTGCAATGTCCTGGGCAGCTCGGTGCCCGACAGGGCTGCTTGAGAGTGGTTTGGGGAGGAAAGGACCTCTGAAGGTCACCTAGTCCACCCCCCATAACGAGCAGGGATACCTGCTTATATGGTACTTGGATAACACATGAAGCTTGTTGGATGCCTGTGATCATCACACACAGCAAGGAACCTGCCTCTGGATTACAAGTGTGTTGATAAGTTATCTTGAAAAAGAACCATCCTAATAATAGGCTGTTGTTTCACTGATAGGCAGGAACAAGGGGCATGTGGGCAAAAGAGCAAGATGAGTCTTGCTGTGACTAACTGCTGGTTGGCAAGGCATGACTCATGTTCCAAGAGACCTGCTCTGTTTCTAGTGTTTTCCCTTGTATCTAAAGCTCTGAGTAGTTAAGGAGTGTAGCTGTATGGTGGCAGGAGCACCCTTGGGCTGTTTGTAAGTGGTTTCCCATCCTGTTCTGTGGCAGGGCTTAGAACAGCTCAGAACCAACTGCTGTCAACAGATTTCTTCTTCATCACAACACTCAGCTATTTTTCTCTTTTCAGCAAAGAATTGAAATACATAAGCTCCGTCAAGGTGACAATTTGATTCTGGGGTTCAGTATTGGAGGTGGCATTGATCAGGATCCTACTCAGAATCCTTTCTCTGAAGACAAGACTGACAAGGTCAGATGCTCTTTGTTTTCCACAGCCACTATCTCTGCAAAAGGCTGAGTATGTCCAACTCAGCCAGCTACCTCAGGTGGCATCTGTATTCTGTCTTCTGGCATAGCTGACTATTAAAGTTACTCTGTTACCATGTTATCATTTGCAGACCAAGTCTGGTTTGTTAGCTCTCCACCGTTTCTGTTTTCCAGCATTGCATAAACCTATTAGATCCTGTAATATACAACAAAGTGTGTTTGTAGAATCATAGAACCACAGAGTGGTTTCAGTTGGAAGGGACCTTAAAGCTCCTCCAGTTCCAACCCCCTGCCACGGGCAGGGACACCTTTCACTAGAGCAGGTTGCTCCAAGCCCCTGTGTCCAATCTGGCCTTGAACACTGCCAGGGATGGGGCAGCCACAGCTTCTCTGGGCACCCTGTGCCAGCGCCTCAGCACCCTCACAGGGAAGAACTTCTGCCTAAGAGCTCATCTCAATTTCCCCTCTTGCAGGTTAAAGCCATTCCCCTTGTCCTGTCCCTACAGGCCCTTGTCAGAAATCCCTCTCCAGCTTTTGAATAGCTCTTAAGTATTTAATGGTCCTTTATTTAGTAAGTGAACACTTCATTATTTTTTTCCTAGGGTATCTATGTAACAAGGGTGACAGAAGGAGGCCCAGCAGAAGTTGCAGGACTCCAGATTGGAGATAAGATCATGCAGGTAAACACCAACAAGACAAGTACTAACACAGCATTAGATGTACACTGCAAGTAAGTGTCTGCTGGGGGAAATGCTGTCTTCTGGGTGCTTTCTGGGACAGTTTGTGAGGCTTATAAATAAGCTGATAAGTGGCACAAGTGTATCTACTACATAGTTCTGATTGAACAGTTACAGGACACCTCTAAGTCCACACACCTGCCTCATTTTAGGCATTTTTCCCAGGTGAATGGCTGGGATATGACAATGGTGACCCATGACCAAGCAAGGAAGAGGCTGACAAAAAGGAATGAAGAAGTGGTACGGCTGCTGGTGACCAGGCAATCTCTGCAAAAGGCTGTACAACAATCCTTGATGTCTTAATCAGTCACTGAGTTGGGGAAGGGTTGGGGAGGGAGATGAATAGACTGAACTCAAACAAAAAAGCAAATCCTAGGCTGAAACAGGTTGGCTGGAAGGAGAGCATGTTCCTAACTCTGGTAGACATGAGTTTTATTTTTATTTTTCCTTCTTCTGGTGTAACTGGCAGTAGTAGAATTCTGTTCCCCTCAGCAGAGTGCTTCTCTAAAAGTCTACCCTGCAGGTTGTGGCTTTTAGGAGGACCGGGACAAACCCTAGTTATCTAAGGAAGCAACTGGAAAAGCCTTAACTGCAAAAGGATTCCTTTGAAGCACAAAAGGCTCCTATTTTAAGAGGAAATGTGGCTTCTGCTATGGCAGATAAGAGGGTCTGCTGTGCTTAAGCTTTTAGAAGTGAGCTGTCCTGTCCCCTCTGTGCTACCAGATTAAAATGCCAGAATTAAGAGTTGCTTACTGCTGTGGGGAGGAGCACTGTACTAATTCCACCCTGTGTGCTAGCTAGGCAAAGCATGTCAGAGGGTTTGGGGCATTATGGTTTACTGCAGACTCCCTGCACAAAGCAGCCTCTTCAGACAAGAAACAGCTAAGTTACACAGGAGTGTTAAATTAATGCCTGTGAAGTACACTACAGGTTCATAGACACTACAGTTCAAATTCACTGTCGCCATAAAATCTTAATTCTCCTTGTTCCCAAGTAATTTGTAACATGAAATCAATCAAGTTTAAATGAAAGGACTATAGAATCATAGATTGTTGCTGAACTTAACCAAGAGAGCTGCTTGTTGTGTTAAGAGTCTTCAGTTCTTCATTCCACTTCTGTCAGACTTGAAACGGGGACAGGTGGATTTTGGTCTGTCTTCTAGAATACTGATTAAATCACTGATTTATTGGATAGAAGAGATTAATGTGCCAATAACATGTAAAAGTGCCTCCTGACCAAATTTAAACTTCTGGTAAGATACCAAGTTGTTTAAATCAGCATGCCACAGGATTTAAGGCTCTTGCTGCAACACTAAGATAATTTTCTAGCATCCTGGTGGCTTGTTAACCAGCTAGCTTTACTGTTATCTGAAAACTGAAGTTCTTAATCCCCTTCAGTTGATTTATACATATCTGTACCTTCCTTAAGCAGTCTTCAGGTAAGCTGTTGTAAATAGAGCATGAGGAGGTGTAAGACTAACTTATTACTGCTGTGCCATGTGCATATGTTGTGATTAATGCATCTCAGACTGTTCTGTACACACCAGCAGATGCCCATTTACCATTTTTATATCTATGGAATTACTACAATACTGCTTTTGAATATTATAAGTTAAGAATTCAGTAGTAAGTTTTAAGGCTTTCAAGGTGGAAGTTATTTTTGTTACTATAAAGATACACTGCTATTTGTACTGCTATTTGTACTGCTATTTCACTTGATTTTACACACAATAAAACAAAGTTGGATTTCCTGAGCTGTTTGTCCTTACATTTAAGGATGCCACATTTCTTGAATGCCCCCATCTGAGATCTTTTTGTCTGGCTCAGAGTGGATTGTGGCCTACATCAGCACAATGCAGCCTGAGATTAGTAAGGTCTGATTTCACTGGTGGGTGGTTGTAGTGTTAGTGACCTGTCACAACCTCACTAAGACTTCAGCATGGGAGAGAAGGGGTCCTAGTCTTCCTTCAGTTGACATCTCATAAGACACATTAGCTTTTGAGCTGACAAATACTGTTCAAAGTACAAATGCATCGATTCCCTTCTAGTTCTTTTAAAGGGTGTAATACTTAAACATAATTTAAGACCTTGATCTCTACCTGGAACACAGAACATGTAGTTGTAAAGTTGCCCAGGAACAAAACCATATACTTAATTATGGGTCTGTTAACATGATCCACTTATTAAAGACTTTGCTAAGCCTTTAACCATTTAGGATTCAAGGAAAATGAATTAAGTACACCAGTTGTTTCAGCACCTTTGAAAGAGCTTTCAGTGAAACAAGAACACAGTTTCTGCTTTTCAGTATTTTTAAAAGAGTAAATACATAAATATTAGAACCTGAACTACCACCCTCATTCTTTTATGTACCACTACAGATGTTAACAGCCAACCTGAGTGGTGGTGATCTGTCCATGAGGAGGCAGCAGCAGCACTTACATCCACAGAGTCTTCAGTCATTACATTGAGATATTAAGTGGTTGCTTAAACATGATCTCAGAGTTTTGGGAGCTAGAACTTGGCTCTCTGTGCATCGCTTCCAGTCAGATATCAGTCTGGTCTTTCTCTTCGCTGTTGCTAATGGAAGAAGAGCCATGTGTTGCTTGGACAGCTCCCACTAAGCTGTCGTTGCAGCTTCAACAGGCACGAGTCTTCCATTTGCAAGCAGTGTCAAGATAGCTTGCTGTCCATTAAGGCATCTGGCATTTTGCAAGGCAACAGTTTGTATTCCACAGCAGAGAGGATCAAAGTATAAACAGATCAGAACTGTCAGTAGGCATCTTGAAAGTCTTCAGCCAGGGTAGAAGCAAGTTCAATTTAAAGCTTTTCTTCAGAAGTGATGTTATTCACAAGGTTCATACCCTTGTCTCCTATAAAGGCAGTAGTGTTGGACAATAAAAACAATATCAAAGATGATGGAGAAGACACCCAGGCCAAACTTGGTTGGATCTCCAAAGATTAACTTCCACTGATCTGTCAAACACAAAATTAGAAAGTTAAAACCAACTCCCTCAAGTGTAGTCTTGTCTCAAGACTACAAGGTTATGTCATGCATGTTAGAGAATTTCATGTTTATTACCTGCACTGCTTAGACACACCTTAAGACTGACTGTAGTGCGCATGTTTTGCAAAGCTAATTAATAACTGTTCCTATGGTTTCTACAAAATAGCTATTTCATTTTCTGTTTGGAAGGAATAGGAAGAGATTCTTTATTCTTATATACAAAAATCTACCCATACTATAGCACAAACATCATTCTCCCAAGATAACCTACTGGTTTATACCTGCTTTGTAGCAGGATTCTCCCAACCTCTTAAGAAAGGCCCTTACACCACTTCAGTTCCAGCCTTACCGTTGTTGTATGACTGCAAAAACATCTGGAGAAGGCTGAAGCTTCCACCGGTGAAGTCAAGCAATACATTTCCAATACTC